>NC_141773.1:13150300-13451600 GCF_051362555.1 Lingula anatina | reverse complement strand
CCATAACAGTAAAACTTGAAAACTAGTAAAATTCTGTTCTCTTGAATAATCATTTGCACTAAAGAAAATCCTGTATATATTGTTTATCTTTCCATTCATTTCGTATTTCTGCGGTTCATGATGTGAGTCCTACTAACACACGGCCAACTAGCTTACATGGATGGCGACAAGTCTTTCGATAACTATGAAAAGCGATTGGTTTTTGGATTGATAGGTATAGTTGAATTTCATCTACAAACCTTACTCGTATTTAACACGGTAGAAATATGTGTCTACCTGTAATGTACACTTCATATAAATGTGTGTGCTAAAAAAATTGATTAAATGACACAGTTCATGATCTGCACTCGTATTGGTGGAATTTAGTCACAACGTTCTAAAAATGTGCAATTACATTTGATTCAAATAATGCACCATGTAGTTCCACAACCTAAGGCTAAGATCTACAATTGTATTACTTTCGTATTAAAGCTCTCTTTAACTGTTGCATGTTAGTTTCGAAAATGAAATAAAATGATATAGTTAAGAGGCATATTTTTTGCTTTGTTTATAATGACCACTGACAGTATGTTCTCGAGTGGACCAATAAAGTCAAAATAGTAGAGATGCTATGTTTTGACCACTTTTAACATTCAATGGACTTCTTCTGCAAAATGAAAGCAACTGATTGTTTAAAATTAGCAAACAATTTACAGCAACATGAATGATAATAGCATGGTTAATAATAACAATGTAATATAATAATAAAAGATAAATGAATAAATGAACAAAATCGATTGACAAGACTGACATATGATAATTAAGGGTTCAATGTCACGTAAAATATCAATTGGATGAAACCTAAATAGAAATATGCCCTTGCATGCCTCTTCACCACTTTGTGTGTAATAACAAATGTCACACAGAAGATCATTTACCGTTTTCAACCACTGTCATTTCATACAGATCATTCTCTTGCATGATCACTTCTTCTGGTGCTTCGTCCATTTCCGGTTCTGGTTTTGAACCGTTGCCTGCGGTTGGGTTTTTCTCTCGTGTGTCGTCCTCATTTCTCCCAGGGCTGGGGTTCATTACGCCTAATACAGTATTCTCGTATGCTTGTTCACTTGCCTCTGCATGTCTGTCTTCTACGGTCGTGTGGGCTGGATCATCCATGGGCGATTCGTGAAGTTTCTTGGATTTTGACTTCTTAACCGGATGAGCATACAGCTGATCTATATTGTCTACATTGGACGTTTCACTGTCTTTTGACTCTTTACCATTTTCCAACATGGGCGAGTCACGGCCTTGATTGATTTTGATGGAAGCATTTGTTTTGTCTGTCATAATTTCTTTTTCTATCCCTTCATCTCCCTCTCCTCTAGCAGGCGGTGCCCCAATTATATCTACGTCCTCGTAGGCTTGGTTCCGAAAACCTGCCTCGGGCTTTGGACATAATAACGATTTGTAATATTGACCTTGTTCGGGCTTACCAGGACTCTTTGTCTCGTCACTTAATGGAACGTAAGACATACGGAAGTTCTCAACCGTGGCGCCGCCTATGTTTTCCTCTCCAAGATCTGACCCCTGCTTCTTTTGTTTCCCAAATGTCACGTGCTCCGGGCCGTTGTCGTCTGCTGCAGCAAGAGATCTTTGACTTTTCACGGATAAACCTCGAAGCTTTCTTTCCAACCAAGCGTCCGCGTCAAAACGTCTTGTTCCTGCCCCTTCTAGTTGGTGCCTGTAATCAGTGAATCTTTTTCAAAGAAGCGTTACCTCTAATAATGCGCAACAAACATATGCAATATACAGTCTTGTGACAGAAATAATTTTGCTCTTAATCGTGTTCCATGATACTTGTACTTAAAAACGCAACTTGACGTGTATATGTTTCAAAATCAAGCACGTGTACACACATGTTGTACATTTTTAATTTTTGTTTGTTCTTTTTTTAAATATCTGATTAAACTGCACGTTTGCATAGACAATCGGTGGGTTAAAAAAGAAAGAAAATATAAAAAATAATCTTGTTTCCTTAACAAAAAAATAATAAAATAAAATAAAATAAAAAAAATAAAAAAAAAAACATTCCGACAATGGCACAATACTCATTATTATTACCCTCGTCGCTTTTGGCAGCAAGCCACCATGATGATACCCGATATAAGGATCACAACCCCATAGCTACCAAGTACACTGATAAGTATGATACCTAAAATGAGAATATGACACACAGTGACCAGGACAACCACAATTAATAACGGTGTTTGAAAAACTGCAAAGTAATGAGGAGAAAACATTTCAATCAGTATTCTTTTTCTTTACTTTCATGAATAAAAAAGTCATAGCTCGAAAGGTCTACGAAGGTCACATGTTTAGTCAGATTTGCTTTAAAAGCTTAGCATCATCACATCGGGAAAACAACAACAACTACAAGAACAATAATAATAATAATAATAATAATAATAATAATAATGAATAAATGAATAAACACAATTGCACGAAAATATGACGAAGTCTATTTTGCCAACTTAGGCTGTATTCCCAAAGCTTTTAGATCGACCTATCCCCGCGGGGAGTCTCACTAGATTACTGTCAGATAATCCGGCTTAAATGTCCGTCCCGCCTGCTACAAGCTGTAAGGGGGTAATTAACTTTCGTGTCCGCTCGGCTGACAGCTATTTAGCGTGAACCCCCAGGGAGTTAGGTCGATCTAAAGTAGATCGATCTAATCTCCGGAAATGGGGTCTTAGGGAGTTTACCATGTAAGGGGTAGGATGAGTTCTATCGAAGTATGATAATAATGTTAAAATTTCACAGAGAAGCTCAACGTGTAACGTTTCTAATCAGCTGGAGATACTTTATTTACATGTACAGTCATGTTATGTTTCCATTAATGTGTCTTCAAAATTACACACTACTGGAGTTGTGCACATATTTATACCATCATTTGTGTATTAGTTACAGTTGAAATAGTTGCTGTTTCAAATGTTGTCTTACCTGTCGTTGTAATTGCTGTTGCAGATGCTGCAGTTGTTGTTGTACTCATTGTTGTGGTTGTATTCGACGCTGTTGTTGTTGCACCCATTGTTGTGGTTGTATTCGACGCTGCTGTTGTTACACCCATTGTTGTGGTTATATTCGGCGTTGCTGTTGTATCCATTGTTGTGGTTGTATTCGGCGTTGCTGTTGTATCCATTGTTGTGGTTGTATTCGACGTTGCTGAAACTGATGTTGAATTCATTATAAACTACCCAAATTAATTTGCACATGATACTGTGTCGTTTTGTTATCTAAGAACCCCCCACCATTACAACATAGCGAGTAGAGAGGTATCTATGGACAAACATTACCTTGATAGGGTCAGGTCTCGTATAATGAATTATTTTTTAACAATATGTCAAATAGCGTGAAGACGCAATAAGCATGCGTTTCGCTAAATCATGCATACAATACATCATCTGTTATTTTCACCTATTCTACTACTCCATGGCAAAGGTGTAACTAACTTAGGCTTTTAAAAACTATCAGAATGCTATAATAACTACAATTAATGATTACTTTAATAATGAGTATATACATGTAAGTATATTTACCTGCAATTGATGCAAATAATCTTATTATAATTAATAAAACCGCCATGGTGCCCCAGATCAACTTTCCTCGATATCTTGACAGTCGGTGATAAAATAACCACCCGGCCCACTGCTAGTTAACTAACAAGGAAGTAACTTGCAGTTTACCTCTGGTTAACGGGTCATTTCTTGCGACCCGACCTAATTTGTAACTACGCAAATATATTTCTGTTTTGAAATAGCACAAAAAACGATTGACTCAAAGGATCAATGAGCCCATTATTCAGTACGCAGGTGAAGGGTAGTATAAACTCAAGACAGGTAGTGGAGAATCGAGAATGGTGTTTTTCATTCTGTTGATTGTGTAGTGTTATAGGCAGCTGTCCCACTTTCTATATATGGTGTAGCTCTGTATCATTCAACATAATGGAGTTGTTTGTGCATCATACAAATATCATATATGAAATAAAAGCAAGCGCTGCATTGCAATATCAGTGGAATATATGCTTTTATTTCATTCTGACACCTTTTCTATACTCACGAATTCCCACTCGTCAATACGCATTTTTTTAATCTTTAAAAAGTCAAATTCTGAATTTTTCCACCTATTTCAATTTAGACGTGGTTCATTTTTTACCCAGCTCCATTAACTTATAATTGTGTTCTGTGTGCTTTTTCATATCTTCCTATCTCTGTTGTCAACTTATGATTGTGCCTCGCCCATATAATATGAATGGCAGTGTAACGCAAAGAAATACCCACTGTTTAGTCCCTGGCACGGCTCAGCCCTGTAATAGCTGTAGCTAGTTTTACAACTGTGCTTTGTCAGCGGTTTTTCGTGCATTTTATTATTCCTCTGAAGGTATTTCCCTTGCCCTTAGGCTTGTTATGATATCTCATTTTGTTGTCAGTTAAAGTATTTTATCAGTCCACACACATCAGGTATGGGTTTTTAAAATCCTGTTTTTGTTTCAATTTTAATGTGAAAGAAAAGTTTTCTTTAGTCCTATTCTCCGATTGGTTTTTGTCCTCTGGCCATTTAAAGGTATGCGTCACGTCAGCGAGAGAGCATGTAATCCAATTTAAATCGGTTGGCTCTGTCTTTACATGTATTTTATTTTTTTATGAACCCATTATGTGTAGGGAATATCTATATATATCTATTTATTTACCTGTCACAGAGTAATTACATACAGGCAGCAACACTAGTGTACATTGAGTAGAGTGTGCATGCATATTATTTTATTCGCCTACCGAATTTGCATGTGTTTGAACGCATAAGTCCATAAATTACTACCACCACTGCTACTATAAACACACTGCGGAAACACAACCCTTTTTTGGAAATATGAAATGGATTGAAATATATTCGAAAGAGGTTTTAGGTAAAAATTCTTGTAAAAGCTTCTGGGGGCGGGGGGGGGGGGGGTATCTTGGCTGTTGTCATCATAAAGATTTGCTGGATAAATATTAGACAGCGGTTATAGAATGCGGTAGATGTGAAATACATATATGTCACAATCAGCAATCATTGTGGCTTGTATTTGGGTCGAATCGCTAAATGGGGGGGGGGGGGGGGGGTTGTGAAAGAGAGAGAAAGCGGTTATAGAATTGTGCTAGATGTGAAAAACATGTATGACACAATCACCATTCATTGTCGTTTCTATTTGGGTCGAATCGAGATGTGTGTGTGTGTGTGTGTGTGTGTGTGTGTGTGTGAGACACTGTCTGTGTCTGTGTGTGTGTGTGTGTGTGAGAGAGAGAGAGAGAGAGAGAGAGAGAGAGTTAAGCATTCATCTAGTTATAAATTATGCCAAATGTTTGTATGATTAAAGTCAATAAAAATAGCATTGTTTATGAATGTAAACGCCTAGTATGTCAAGGGATATGTAGTACAGTGTACGTCAAGAAAAGATTTACAATGACAAAAAATACTATAAGTTAATAACGCGGAATGGGATGAACTTTCCATACAAAAAGACCAACATGCACAAGGCACATTCAATCCGTTGGAATGTCCAGTTCAGCACTGCCCCCCCCCCCACCCTCTCTCTATCTCTCTCTCTTTCTCTCTCTTTTCACGGTCATTGAGCCAATGTCAAGTCACAAAAGGGGACGAAATATTCTGAATAATGTGTTTTCGACAAAATATTTAAAAGAAAAAAAAAAACAGCAAAGGGAACTTAATCGCCAATCAAATTGCAAAATCAGCCTGCTGTCTTAACCCTGAATGAGATTCCTTTCAATTTACGATAAATGAAATGCTTATATTCGCCCTTTATTCCAATTTGTACAGTCCGGGATAACTGAATACCTTTTCCAAGTAATCAAAAGTTAAGAACCATGACTGAATATCCATTCAAGACAACCTAGCTGACTTAAATGAGAGAGAAACTGTTTGACGGTCTGCTGCACAGCATCCTCCGGTGTTTCTAGCTACTAATGCATTAGTTTCCTAACCTAATAAACACGCATCTTGGGAATTGTTTGATGGAAAAGGTTATCACCTTTTCCCACTTTACACTATTCACTCTGATGTGAGCATTAAATAGTTATGCACTGGGGTCGGAGTTAGGGCGATTCTATTTGATGTTTGATTTTTATGTGAAGTGCTTATTAATTAGAATGTTTAGACACGGACTGATGAAGAAATGACGGTCTGAAAGGGCAGTGACAGCTAGCTCGGATCACATGGAAAAGATGAACTTTTTGTAGACATTAATGCTCGATCTTCCATGCCAGCATGAATTTTAATTTTCAAACTTCTGTACCGGGTAACATACCACCAGTCCACATTGTTTTTTAAAAAATGTAGTTACCGTACTTGCGCAGCATCTAAATAAATTGATTTCATATATTGGTTTATATATATAGGCCTACTTTTCCATTCATTTGAAAAACATGCCATTTTCTCATTTATTCATTAGTCTTTTTGTTCAATTATTATCTTTTTACTCATTTATTATTTTTCTATGGTCGTGAAATATGTAAATGAATCATTTGCAAATTTGTAGCCAAAAACATTTTCAGCTGTGTCATGGCATAAATGGGGGCAACTTGGTCATCAGTGGACCTGTCTTTGTAGGGCCACTTCCAAATCTACAGATCATCACAAAATTTCGACCAATTACCGACTTCATGATGTATGATACTTAATGAAAGATTATTCAATGCTAATTAATTATTTGACCCAAAGGTAAACGTTTTTGAAAAATAGAATGCTATTTGATATATATATCAGAAGAAGATGCACATAAAAACAGAAAAGGGCATATTATCCAACGGTACGAAACACTTGGTGTTAGAACTATATACAAAAAATCATGAGCCATTTGAGTAGGCTGATAATGTTTTTCCAACTGCAAATCCTTTACAGCTAGTAAATGCAGGCTTCGTTTACGAAGTCAACAGTGAGTTATAACACAGCGAATGGAGACTGGAACTCAAATAACGAAGAAAATTAATTACGCGGCCAAGAAAAACTAAGGAAAAACAAGAATACACAGAAGGCGCAGCAACGAACAAAGGAAAGTCAAAACACCCCTAGTGACTTGCCGTTGACCATGACATTGGAAACATGATTGAAAGGGTATACCTGTCAGATCTCTCAGAACGCCATTTACTTAACCGAGTCGATCGCGTGAGGTGCGCTGGCACGAGAATTGCATTGCACCCTGGGAATTCACAATGCACCTTGGGATTGCTGGATGATTGAAAGGGTCGTCACCCTGTCAACTCGCGGACCAATTTCCCCCCAAATGTAAATTAAATCTCCAGGAACGCTCGCCCGTTGATCAATCAGTACAAACTTAAGGCAATTGCCTCTTGTACATTTGTCTAACCGCTTCCAGAGAAGGCGCAGGGTCTGAGATATATTGCTTGCAGAATTGGAACAGTTGGTTCGATTATTATTTGTTTTGGCTGAATTATGAATCGATCCTATGTGAAGCAATCATCCGATTGCTTACTCTTTGGTGATATTAAAAGTTGTTTCTTCCAATGACCGGCTAGTTTGATGGGTCCTAATTTGTGCAAAGGGATACTGAAGAAATGTTATTTGCTTTTACTAGAAAATACTATACAAATAGCGGTCAAAGTCATATTCCTGCTATCTGTTTTAATCACTCTTTTTAACAATATGTACATCAATTTGAAAATTTTTGTTTAATTTTTTAAAACTTTCGATTCAGCTATTTCTACGATATCTATAATATCTATCATTTTCGTCATAACAGAGCTCTAGATCATATCAGGAAAAAACTGATATGAAAGAACACAAGACCCGAGCTGAAAATATATTAATACAATTGAACTTATGAAAACTTGATGAACATTTGCAAAAAGATTAATTTTGCGTCAGTGCTCGCTCGAAATTGAGGCGAAAACAACACCATCTAATCAGGGGTTCTATAACGGTAATCAAGACGTATAAGGGCACTATGAATTTCAAGTGTGATACTAATTAACAGTGACATTCACGTATGTAGCGGTAGTGTTCATACATCGGCACGCGGATTGTCGTCAAACTCAGACGACAAACCCTATTTAGAACGCAGAAGTGTTCTTTCAACTAAGCAAAGTGTATTGTGCCATTGTGCAAATCCGTCTACAAATGCCTTTGTGTTTGTTGGCGAGGGTGACTTTTTTTAACAAAAGTAACATGTCCAAATTATGCGTTGTCGTGGCGACCCCACCCTTTCTGAAAAAATAGTTGAATGAAATTTAAAAAATGTTAATAAAAAAAGATCAGCTTCGAGAAGATGCTTACCATACAGCATTGCTAATAAATGGCATAAATAGTGATTTTTATTGCAGATACCATAACTATACTGCAGGCTTCATCATGGAAATGCACTTACACATTGAGTGATTTGTTGCAGAAATTCAATGTTCTGAGGATGAAACAACCTTATTTGAGCCCTAATACTAACCCTACTGAGCACCTGTGGCATGAGTTGGAGTGAGAGACGCTGAAGAATACCAACCTTCTAATAATCTGGACCAACTCTGCCAAGCTCTTTAGGAAGAATGGGACAATGTCTTACAAAACAGAATTGGTGCCCTTGCTGAAGGCAGGCAGCGCCGCCTACAGGAGATACCCGGCAATTGCAGTATGCAGTAGACAGCTATTAGACCTTTAACGAGCACACCCTTATGCTAATTGTGTGTAGATTTGGTGACATCTGGTGGTGTCTTTTCAATTAAATGAACATTTCTTAACTTCTATGGAAATTACAGTGAAACATCGGAATTAAGGGGGTACATGTTATAAATATGAATAATTGGTATTAAATATGGATATCTTCACCGCTATTAAGTATTTTCTGTATCATTAATCATGCTAGTTATGGTATCTGGAATAAAACTCACTATTCATAACAATTTTTACCTGTGATTTGATCATTTGTAAATAAAAGCGCATGAAACTGGCCATGGAGAGAGGAAAACTTTGTTGAGCAATGTTGTAAGAAGGTGAAGAAAGGATACATTTCGTGGCGATTCGAGTATTCAATAGAGCCAAAAGGAGTACTGGGTCGTTTTAGGAATTTTCTTTCAGTATAATTTTAATATTATAATACAATAAAATAAAATTCTAAGCAATACTTTTAAGATTAAGAATTTTAAAACCAAATTCACAAATCTGACGCTCCCACAGTCTATGCTTATGTATGGGATCTTAGGGCTGGAGAGTCCATACATTTATAGTTATTTAAAAAAGTTAAAACTTTGTGTATCGATCAGGCGCGTACAGTGTAGGACGCAAATTATAAGTGTGATGGTGGGGGAGGGGGGGGGGTAAATCGATCTGAAAAATTGCTTTTTGAATTTGGTGCAGCCTAAGTATACAAAAGGCTTAATGTTTAACCTTACTATAACCCCTATGACAGAAATAAAGATTTAACAAACGTTACTTGTTTGTTGTGTTTTATTGGCACTTTCCTACATAGTCTGAATGACCCAAGGAGGCACTATTTCCGTTTAGACAAATTGCACTGTACCCAAAAAAGGACACATAGAGTACCTTTGTAATATATTTACTGACCAAATTGCCTTTTTTCATGGCCCCGAATACTACACCTGTAATAAATTGAAAGGGTTTCTCTCTATAGCTTCTCGCTGCTACGCACACCAATTTTCTATGTGACTACTTTCACAACGCACCAAATAAAGTCCTTGCACATGTATTTACAGCACAATAAACAAGAGTTCATTAGTCCTACTAAAACACCAGCTAATGTATAGCACAGAGTCATGGTTTGGCGCACTCCTTCACCAAGGAAGCATTTTCATTCTTAGTGATTTGAGAGAAATCGGCTGAGAAACTGTCACCCCTCGTGAATATTGCTTATTATTCTAAATATAGGTGTACATGTACAGGCACTTACTATAGCAAACTACCAGTTTATCCTTTCCAATGTTTCAAATATTTGATACAATCAGATGATTATAATGTGTCGATTGCCATCTCATCCAGTGGTTTATTCCAACCCATTCAGAATGAGGCCTACACTGTATTCAAAAATCAGGCGTAATATTATTTAATATCATTTTTTATCATATTTCATATCGGCTTTAAACCCCAAACACGAAACCATGGTTAATGATGCTGCAAAGCTTTCATAGTCTTCTCCAGCTGTTGGTGCTGGCTTCGAATTGCTACTCTATTCACGTGAATGGGAATAGGCACCACGATCTTCGGTCTGCGCATGCTCGGTTGAGGTGTCTCAACACCACTTTTAACCCTTTGAGGAAGTCCCGCCTTAACCCTTTTCCACTTCGCTCTACGGTTCTGAAACCATATTTTAACCTGCACTTCACTAAGTTTCAATGTCTGTGCTATCTGTGAGCGCTCAGTCAGTGACAGATATTTTTTGCTGTGGAATTCTTTTTCAAGTTCTAAGAGTTGTTCGCTGGTAAATGCTGTCCTCCTCCGTCTAGTCTTTTCGCCCTTCCCAGAAGGCTCATCGCCATTTCCGCTGTCGCTCGTTCCGGTCTCGCTTTCATTCCCGTCTTCCATCACTGCAACCTTCCCATTGCTGACATCGGCGTCAATATCGTCTCTGGTGGTCGAGTCCGGAGTCTTGTTGCACACTAGGCGAGCACTTGAGCAGTAACTCTCGGATTCGCCTGCGTTGTGTCTTCTGAATATACCAGCGTCGGGAAACTCTGAAAAAAAAAAAGAAAAAAAGAAATAATCCATGATATAATCAAATTGCCACTGGGGTAGGCCTACATGTAGCCTACATGTGCCGTGATAGAGTGCAGTATAATGCGTTATGTATCACTGAATAAATCATATACTCGAACGACTTAAAAATAAACATATACATTATAAAAATCGGTTCCATCTGTAACGTTAGTATAGTAGTACATGTATATATGGTTAGTGCAGGATGTGGAATATGCGACAAAAATGAATCGGCAGAGATTAAGTATTACACAAATATTTTTGTCTGTCGTAATGTACGACTTCCGTTGGGTGAAAACGCATTGAGACATCATACCATCCAATTTTAAGAAAAATGAAATGGATTAAATTTTCCTATTGCTCTTAGCACGACACAATACCGAATGGCCCGAGGCCTTCGCCTTGACAGTGATCAATTGCCGTAAACGAGAAACGAATTACGAAGATGAATCAAGGATGAAGATATGAGTGAAAAAACGTGCATTACACTGAGGAGAATAAGCGGATTATAGGTCTTCAAATTCTCATTTGAACACCTGCGAGCACGACTCCAAACTAATGGGTATTCATTCGACGCATAACTCTTTTTGGGGCCCGTTGCTGTGGAAACGCGTTTCGGGGTGTTCTACTACATTTGAGTGAAATATGCGCCTGGCTGTTTGATACATCGCGATCTTTTCCAGCAGATTGTGTAAAAAAAAGGATCACCTCTTTAGAGAGGCTGGTGATTTCTGAAATTATCAACTTGTTTAGGGAGAGCCATTTTCAAAATTAAGCAATGAAGCCGTCGAAGCGAGTAATTTAGTTTGTTTAATCGCACGTATCTTCGAATGTGTTGGATTTGTAGTGAGGAAGATTCAGATAATAAGAATACGAGGATGTTGCTGACTTTATATTGTTATATCACAAATATCTTCAATTTCACAGCCTCTCCATTACGTCCGAGTTCATAAATTTATGACATAAACCATCGTCGTGTAAGGAATTGTGCCATGCTGTTATTAACTTTATAACAATGTCTTCTGGTGTCACATATTTATCATTTAACCGCCCTATATGATGATAAATGATGTTAAGTACCTATCAGATTTCTTTTTATAGAGCTTTTATCCAACTTAACTGTCATTGCTAAGAAATGGAAGAAAGGTAATCAACTCAAAATGTATAGTTATCGTCGAATGTGAATTAAGTACTTTTGAACGTGAGTTTTAAGATGGTAAACTTGAATGCCTCTACTTGTACTTTCCACTGCGTATTTATAATTAGACTTTTAGTAGGCGTGCAGTCAGACAAAGATTAATAATTCTATGTTGACGTTTGGTGTGCCGTTAATTGATACTTCACGCTGCGTTTTCTCCAGTGCACCGCATGATTGAAACACTGTGTTCATTGCGTGATCTACAATCCATGACTAACTGGACTAAAAAAATAATAAATACTGAAAATGAAATAAAATAGCAAATAATTGTTAGGACACCACGTTAGAATATCGGTACTACCCCCCCCCCCCCCCCCTTATTTATATCTATCGAAAATGGAAGGCGTATCAGAAAACGCTATCTGTGACTAAACCCCTTGATTTTTATGCAAGTTCTTGAGAACCTTGTGATCTATTATACAACAAAAGCCGTCTCTGGTATCGAGTTCTTTGAATGAGTGATCTATAAGAATGTCTCACGTGGGTTGATATTATCATCCCGCTGTCTACGGATCGATCATTGTCAAATTAGCGCAATTTTACCAGCGCGCTTCTCTTCCCATTTTCCTTGTATTATTTCGGCTGGCTCAACATTTACACAAACTTTTTTCTCTTTCATTTTTTCGTTTTTCTTTTTTTTTTTTCTCACATGCAGTCACATTGTTTGCCCTCGTCGGATATTAGTGTTTTTCGTCCTGAAATGCCACACCGTGAATAAAGCGATTGCATTTACGCAACATACTGAACAATTTAAATACCGAATTATATTAACAGAGAGCACAAAAATACGTATATTACATGTAAGGAATATGTTATTAAAATACAAATGTATTAATTCCTTTTCAGCGCCTGACTTTTTTATATAAACTGGCAGGCGTCAAATGATGGCGGCACAATATGACAGGGGTCAAAGAAGCTCTCATATCGTCAGGAGCATCAGGATATTACTATATGCTACATGTCATGTCGAGTCTTCTAGGGGAAGAGAAACGTTTGTTCGATGAGCGTAAAACTCCGATTGTATTTAACCCCGTGCCCCGTGCGAGCCCTGAATGATATAGGCTCTGAACATGGCAAATTAAACAACGAGAGAGAGAGAGCGTGTCTTACATGTAGTTCATACATGTAGCTTTATATTCTAATACACCAAGTCATGCATATACTAGTAGTCTCTCGGCTGCCGCTTACCAGAATAGAATAGAATAGAAATGTAAACGACGTGGCAGTATTGTAAAACCACCATCACAGGTGTAGGAGAAGGGATGCATCTTATAATATTCGTGTTAAAAATCCAAAGTCCCACCTTTTTGAGCAACCTGTTGTTAAACACTTTGTACGCATATTTCAGCAACTGTACATCAGAAAAAGTACTTTCCACGAATATAACTCTATCTATTAAAAAAAAACTACATTAGGAGTTCAGAGTTCCTATTTATCAATCGCAAAAGCTTTTGAAAAAGTACGATATTTTCGGGCACGGCTGTACTTAAACACACATTCTGACAAGAGTAACACTGTATCTGAGTTAAAACATTTTCCGCACCACTGTACGTGTCAATATCTCCAAGTTAGTGATGATTGATGGGAATCTAATCACGGCTTAACTTAATGATCGGTGACACAGATACCCACCCGCGAGCCCCCTCCAAGATATTAGCTACCGTAAGATTAGGAGGAAATACAATTAAAAAGTCTCCTATTTGTACCAGATTCGTCTCATCGCCGTCTTACTAAGCACGATGATTAAACTGCTGTAATATCGATGCCGAGAGATAGATCGGTGGAAATCTCGGATTTGTTTTTATCCGTCCTTGTTTTGACAAATCGGATTACAATTATAACCTGGCATCTGCCGTCATACTGGAGGAAAGGGGTGGGGGAAACTACAACGAGTTCTGGCAGAGTTCTGCGCGCTATACTTTTCTTAATTTTGAAGATGTGTAAGTAAATGTGTACATATTTTTAATGCACAGTTTGAATATGAATGGTGCCCTCTCGGTAAGCGCCTATTCCTGGTTGCATCGTGTTCATTTCATAATAATATGTAAAAAGTACTTTTCTTTAATACAATGTTCAAATGAGATCTTCAACCTAAAGATATGGGGTATCAAAAGCATTTAATATAGGACGGTAGTACCTATTATACCGTTCGCCCACTCCCCAGAAATTTTAGATTATTGAACAATTTCTACCGACAGCTACCGCCAGTTGACAGAGTGCCATCAAAAATGGAGGTTATTTTGCATTTTTTTTCTTTTTTGATTAAAAAAAAAATAATAACACCAGATGTACGCAAGCACCACCTGCGTGAGACAAGTACATATGGCTGTGCATTAGAGGTCTTACTAGTACGCGTGGGTCAATCAAAGTGACATCTCTGGAGAGCTGTACTTTAGGTCACTAATGTCTCTCTGAAATGCACTGTTGTCGGAGGTCAACCAAGGCATATATCGCCGAATATCAATCACATACGGTTTTATGTTGCGTCATTGCCATTGCATCATGAAACCAAACCTGAACTAGAAGCAGTCACCAAACACTTTAGAACCGAAACTGCGTCGAGTGAAGAGAGCCAAGGTGCCGCCGGCAGATCTCGCGTTATACCGCATTAGTGTCTACTTCAGTGATTATCATTACCAGCTAATTGGTCGTTTATACTGCCAGCTACGGTGTGAATTACTCTCCAGATCAGCCTTTAATTACGAGTTCTGCAGGAGCGTGTCAGCCTTCGACAGCTTGATACCTCTCGGTACATGGACTATTATCAGGCAGTTTCATTCATCAAAGCATATAAATAAATAAATAAATAAATAAATTCTAGTCACTTGCACCTGTCTTTGGATATACATCTTTTTGTCTTTGGTCCACTCTTAACTGCATGTACACTTCACTTTTAGTCTATGGGCTAACCCTCCCTTGGTAATTTTCAGACACTGTGTTTTTCTGGTAGCTTAGATCCTATTTTTTAATTATTAAACAATAATGTGTAAGTGAAAGCGAACTATCGCAGAAAAAACTCATTTCACTTTACTCGTTATACACATGCACGCGTTCGCGCGTGCAGAAGGATTAAGACTGCCTAATAAATGCCAACCATGAACGAATAACTATACGTTTGAATTGACCTCCATTGACCATTCTAGCTACCATAAAAACGTATCTAACCTATACAAGACCTTAAGACTTCTGCATCAAAGGCGTAAAATGGAAAATAAGTTTTTTATGTGAAGGTATGACATAATACAAAAATAGCTACAGATTTGTTTCCTCGATCATGCGCATAACCGTTGCCTCTCTCTCTGAGTTACTACGATCCCCTGACGATCTGATGGACTGGCAATGATCGGTGAAATATGCGTTGGACAGAATAGATAATCCTTGTTAAATTGACCCTAAACAAGCCCTTAATTCCAAAATTAATCTCGAAACATGATGATAGCTTGATACGGGGAAATAGATGAGACTTGTTCAATGAACCTTTAAAATTATTTGTCAGGTTCATATATTTCAGACGCCGAAAACAGAACTCATGGTGTTAATTTAACTGTGAAATGGTACTTGGTATTCCAGTCGTGTATGTACCCAGGCAGGTTGGTTACAGCAGTTGGTCACCCTTAATTTCGTGCACATTTGTAGTTCCAGATAAAGTTTGGTGTACTTTTAACCATCGAAATTGTCTTTAGATTTACAATGCCCATCCTAAAATAGCTGTAACTTCTGTACATTTTAAGGCTAGATACCATTACTTTTCTTTATTTTATTTTTCATTTGTGACAAATACACAATCATATGTAAAAGAAATGGACATTTTTTGTTTTAGTTTTCGAATGTATTAAGTTTTACCAGTGATATAAACAAGGCATAGATTATATACAAAACCAAATTATGTTTTCCCCGCTTTTTCTTTTCCATTTTTAAAATGTAAATTGACGCTGCACCCGTATTTCAATTACATGGAACTGCTGGTAAAGTTTCTGCCCCCATATTTCTAAACAATTCCAAGCCTTTGTTAAGAACCACGACAGCACCCTGACAGCCATAGTCGTCCCTTCGTATCTAAAATGATATTTGTTGTTCCTTTTTATACTTATATTTATTTAAAAAAAAAGTGAAATGCCGTTCGCTTTTCTCCGTGGGAATGAAGCACGTGCTTTATATACAGCTAAAGTTTGCTTTCACTTTTTTTCCGCCTGTTCCAGTATTTTTCCAAGCCCGCATTGCTGATTAAATTTTTGATCGCCTGCACAGTATATCCGTGCACAGTTCTCCTTCACATAATAATTAATTCACCCATGTTCACACAGGACGATAATGATTCGTACAAAGAAACTGTCTGCCGATTTCATATCTTCCTGAAATTATCGTTTTTTGTTTCAAACACGCATTTCAAAACTTCATAACGTCTACTACCTGATGTGAACGAGACTAATTTCTTAATTTAAAGTGGGCTTAGTTTGTAGCGGAGACTTTCTACCCTTTTTACGTTGGTCCTTTACTTAAAGATACCCAATAACATTTCATTATAATTGACCAGGAATCGTGAATATTGGAGCAAGGAAATACTTCAGCATGTCGTTCTTTACCGGCTGAAGAAACTAGATAAACCTCACGTATTGCTAACTGCTCTAAGCTGTAAGGCACGCTTATTCACAAAACTCACTCCAAGCTATCCATATCGTAAAGGGACACGGCCGCGTCTGCCGAAGAATACACAGATGAATCACTTTGTATAGTAGTCCGCAGTCCAAGCCGTGCCTTATTCACAAGCACGTCTCCGTTACCCCATCATGCGGGCGCCTAATTGAGCAGTTAATCAGCCCATAATTAGAGCAATAGATCATCGCTTTTAACTACACAGCTGTCTCTATCTACTAGACGGAGTTATTAATTGTTGTGGGGTTCAGTGAAGAAAATGAACGAGAGGATCGTCAGAGGAAGACATACGCACGCACGCACGCACGCAAGCGTGCGAACACCTACAATCGGTTGCGTGTTTTAAGCAACTTGTTCCCTCTCTCTGCTTAGTGTTTATGTACGGTAAAAACGCCTTTAATGAATACAAAAGTAACTTGAGAAATAAGCTGATACTTTATTAGACAGCATGTCGTCTGCTAACAGTAAAGTACAATGTATCAGTTTATTTTTCAAACTATTGATCACGGAAGAACTTCTACATTTCTGTTGATATTACACATCTGATGGAACCTTTCAACGGTCAACAAAATACTCAAAGCAAGTGAAAACTGATGCTATCAACTTATTTTTCGTACGCACAAAGACAAAAAGATGTTCTTTTAATTGATTAATACACACTGAACATCGTGCCCGCCACCCCCAAATCTCTCTCTCTCTCTCTCTCTCTCTCTCTCTCTCTCTCTCTCTCTCTCTCTGAGAGCAACCATAATTACCCTTCTTAACCTTGTACACCAAATCGAGCATCCGTGTAAATTGGGGTCGAAGAAATAAAACAAGACTGTTTTCTTAGTTTCAATGACTGTTATGACTGGCGTTGTTTATTGACGAAGTTTTAAATGCACAGTCCAGACAAGTCACGTATTAAGCTATATATTTACTTCAGACAGTGCCGCTGCACTACAACTATACGCTATACATGTATGTGTACCGGTACATGTAACTGCGCTCGCGCGAACGTGAATTTCTTTTGGTGGGAGCCAAATATGGCTGGCAGGGAAAGTTGAAAATCTTGTCGTGGTACATGTAACGGCATGAATTCAAACCTAATGTGTGCTAATTCTGGACTCTGCAACCGTGTTTGAATCGATCTGGTAGTAAATAGCGGCGTTCTAAAATGGCTGTGAAAGCGTATCGTAATGTCAAATAATGCCCTGCGGAGACCGCATGCGACAAACTCCGCGGCGACAGTCGTAAGGCAATGCCAATTAATAGTACATTAAATAACATTAATATTCGGTTAATTAGTGGCAGCGGCAATGCTAATAACTTTG
The DNA here is from genome assembly GCF_051362555.1 of Lingula anatina. Lineage (NCBI taxonomy): Eukaryota > Metazoa > Brachiopoda > Lingulata > Lingulida > Lingulidae > Lingula > Lingula anatina. Next base: position 13,433,693 of record NC_141773.1, on the reverse strand, counting down.
TCTCTGTGGCAGGCTCCATTGATTAATAACATCCACAAGTTGGTCGTGTGGGTTAGACGGTAACTTTTCAATTTCTCATCGTTATTTTTCATACTTCGCTTCATTCAGTGTTTAGTACAGTTTGGAGGGAAAACATAATTACAATGTTTTACTGAAGACAGTTGTCTAGAGCTCGGACTCAATATAACGCATATATCATGGACAATTGATTGAAAAAAGAACGTGCTTAAAATCTCCCTTCCGCGGTCTCATCTCTTTTCTTATGACTGTCGTTGATAATGCAATGTTTCACAAGGTGACGGTTGCCAAGTTATTAAAACGCGCTGCTTGACGTCCTCCATACGCAAACAATAGCTTGAAATAAAGTTACACGTAAGGCAAAACACGCACACGAAAGTACACAATCACTCAGTTTCGATAAATTAGTGAGTCATATTTATAGTCAAAAGGTCAAATATTAAATGCCCCCTTCCCCGCTTTATTATGAACAAGCACCGAAACCCTGCACGTAGGAAACCGCTGCAAAGCCCCTTATTTTAACGTCTCCCCACAGAACAACGCACAAAGGTTGGATGTGTCAAGACTCGTCTCTGTATCTGCCTAAACGAACACATTTTCCCTATGATTAAAATTTATTTGTTCGCTTGACATTTATGAGTCACAGGTTGCAGTGATGAGCCGGTGTGTGATGAAAGGCGGTTAGCGGCCTGTTCACACCTCACCTCGAGCCGAACCAGATTTGGAGCTAATACTTGGTAGTTAAAATAAAATAGTTTCAATTTTCAATGTGTTACTTATAATTTTAATTTAAATTAGCCCGGGACTACAGTATGTCGTCTGAGTATCCTGTCCACTTCGTCTTGCAGAGAAACGTGACTCACAATCACCGTTGTTTGAGACACATGTTCTTCCATAGACTTTTCTACTCCAATCTTTCTCGATTATGACGGCGAATCACTTTAAGGTCCTCAGTGCTACTGTGGGTAAAACAGTATAGATAACAGGGTCTCGCTTTTAAGATAATGCATTTTGGCAAACATGATTAAATCAGAGTCAAGTCGAGGCAAGTATTTCCAACGTAAACGGAGCCTATGTCATACAAAAAAGCAATTATGACTGAAATTACTTTAAAACGGCGTTAATAATATCTGACCTTTGATTGGGAGTAATTGAGCGAGTAATATATCAGTTGAGAATGAAGATTAATTCATCTAGGGGAGAAAAAAGGTAGAGGCTGGGTGAAATATTGGAAAATAAACATTTTCACTACAATCCATGGAGAAGACCCGCATTGAATGTGTTGGAGCACCCAGTTCCATTAATGTAAGCGACTCTAACCCGGATGATATATCAACACAAAAGTAAAAAAATCGCAAACTAAGTAACACAAAGGTCATATTCACAATAATACTTAACACGTTTCCGTTTTGATTGCACTTAATCATTTTATATAAAGGTGATTCTGGCGGTTCCGAATAAGGCACAAAGCCTACCTAATTTTAATGAAATATGCTTATATGAAGTCTGATTTTTATACTATTCCTCATGCACAATCTTGCTCGCAGTTTTAAAAACCAATTTTAAAGTACCTTCCAGATATTTTAATTTTTTTGGTAGCCTGAGAATCACTTTATGTGCCCTCAGCTGCAGTTTTTTAATTTAGTTTTTGTTCTAAAGACAACAAAACGGCAGCATAATATTGTCCTTTAAAATGTAGGATTTCACCGGTGGCGCAGCTGTCCAGGCTGTAAAATTAACAACATAATTAGCTCTTTAATGGCAGACAACTTGCTGATTAAAATCCAGACACTGCATGACATTTTGATCGTAATTCTTTTGAAACAAAATATAATTTTGATCGTATTCGAATAAACCAGACTATAACAAAATGAAAATTATGACGGCAAAATCAATAAAAGTCACAGCACGATTTTTTTAAAGCAGTGACTTAATAGCGGATTATGTCACGGTATTGAGAAAAGTTAGAGCGAGCCTTTCACGAGTCCTTGTTGTATTTAGGGTTCTTGTTTTATTTGTAATATGAAGAAGACATAAATATCATAAATCTATAATAATAATATTTCTTAATCAAATATAAATTATTATTATTATAATTATTATTATTATTATTATTATTATTATTATTACTGTTTTTTTGTGTATTAAAACATTTGTTATTAGTCTCAATGAATTGGGAAATCTTAGTGTTTTTTTTCGAAAATTTGAATGATTTTTTAGTCCCAGCTAGCTCGATAATTGAACCATTGTTTAATTTGAAAACAATTTAATATAAATAACAGTTTCAATTTCATTTATTTACCCAAAAGACAAGTTCCCCGCGAATTCTTCCCAAAATTATAAAATCATTGTAATATAATATTTGCTCCCGTTAATTAAGTGTAGTTGAAAAAAAGTTAATGCTTATTTTAAAATTGATTGTTAACCTATATAATAATTGGACCCAATAGTCATAACAAAATGGCAGTGTATCTGTATAAATAACTGTCACGACAGAAATTTAGAGCCACCTGCATATTTCCGCGTTTTTCACCTAGACGAACTTATATAGCTTTTAAATTATAACGGCATTAAAAGTGTCAGGTTGAACGAGAGTGGCATGCAGAATATTACCCGCTTTTATTCGTGTACTTCTGTTTTATTATATACGGGTGCATTTTTCCTTGAGTATCGAGATACAGGTGGCTTTTGCACTAGCAACCACATATACGTGTATAAAAACCTAATAAAATCCTGGATAGTTTCATAAAACTGGAAATTTATTAAACTACAAAAGAAGTACTACATTTAGAGTTAAAATCTATTGCCAACCAAGAACTTTACAAGCACTAACATCTTTTTTATAATCTCGGTACCTCGGTTGTTTTTCACACCTAACAGCGTCAGATGATATTTTAGGTGCATGTAAATATTTTGGGAATTAATTAAGACTTATCAGTGAAAAATCTGTCCTGTTTTATAATTACATTCATGTTTATTATCATTATTATTTGCGGTAATATGAGTAACTCCCAGCCAATTTTTCCAACTATTTGAGGGAGTCGCGGGTAAAATAACTTCTGCCTGATGTGCTTCACATGAAAGGTGGGGATTTATTTCTTAATTCAACTTACAAATTATTGAAAATATTAACCGATGTGCACGTACCTGGTTTTGTCAACTCAACGGAGGTTCCTGGGCAAGTCACACTGGTTTGGGTCGCATGCACCGTGGTGGACGTTGACAACGCCAGCGCCGACGACGCAGCAACGTTGGAGGTCAAACCTCGTAGCGTGAACGTAAACGCTGACTTGGAAGACGTGTGAAGATACCTGCCTTGATCCTCGCTCGTCGTTACGGGGCCCGAGCGAGTCACTGCCGGCGTCGCGAGGTGAAACCTGCTTTCACTGTCATACGGTCTATAAATGGACCCAGCTAGCGACACGGTTCCTGGTGATGCATGTCCGCCGCAGAGACCGTCGGACGCTGTCCCTGTAAGCCCGGGGTGAGAGAGATAGCCCCCATACAGTAGCGGGAAATGCGTTGACAGACGTGCGCTTTGTGCGTCTGTGCCGTCGCTTATGGCGGGTTGCGTAGACGTCGTGGAGGGCGACGTAGGTGCAATTAAGGCGTCTATCGTAAACGAAGCTCCGGGTTTTCTCTGCATCTTTCTCTTTTTTCAACGTTAACAGATTAATTATCCATGATATAATGAACCGGGAACGGTAACCTACGGTGATCGATCACATTCGATTCCCTGACTTCGCTCCGAAATTCAGGTCCTTGATTACAGAGAAAACGTCAATAGCACATACACGTGTCAACAAGATTTACCACTCCTGTACCTATATATCGTATTCAAACAGTCGGAAAGAGACTTTCCATCAGCCAAAGATTATCACTGCCTCTTCTTAGGCAATTGTTCTCCCAAATTTTGCCGTCGAATTACCAAAGATGAATTTTCCCTCTAAACAACCTATGAAACAGAGATACAGTTTTAATGTGATATGTCAAGGGCTGATGTCACGACTTTCCAAATGATGCGTTTTCATGTACATCATAAAGAATAACATTCACCCACATGCTATTCGACAAAATTCCCTTGCAACTATGTCCTCTGTATCTGTCTTTCCCCGGCTGTCGGGCCCAACACGTCACCTACTATTTTGCCGTTGAAATCTGCTCTATGGCCGTACCGAATCACGTTGTGCTTGTTCAGCTTAACAAGAACGTTCTCCCTCTTGGTATTTCGCCTTTCAAAACGTCTGCTATCTGGAGACCTCGAAGCCAGTAATGTCGATGCGCAGTAAAATATCCAGTTTTGTAATGTCAATGCCCAGCTGTGGGCTCTATGTATCTAAAGCGGGTAACCCTAGCTCGACGCCCGTATTCACTTTGTTTTAGTTGAGTAAAGTTATTCCATGGGATTATTTATCAAACGGATTCCCTGGCTGTTCGATCTGGCTGCGATGTTGACTTAACACGGAGTAATTAACCTCCTACGTAGACCGTGCAAGCGCTTTGTTTTTAACGCAGCAGATTTTCTTAATGAGACCAATTTCGAATTCATTTCTGTCCCGCTGTTCCGTCCGACATTGTTTTGGTAAGTGGTTAGTTTTGAATAAATGTTTGTAAAAGCACACTCTGTGTTCAAATTAATGGGCGAAGTCGTCCAAACGTTCTCATCGGCGGGATAATGTTCCTACTTATGTTTTTTCATCGGCGACCTAGCTGTCACGATGATGCTGAATTATGAAAACGAGTTGCAGTAAAGCTCGGTTGTTTTTTTCTCTGCAGAAACCTTACAGCAGACTTGTGCTTGGTTCCCCGGTTGTGGTTTTGAACAAACACCCTGCCTGCTTGCCTTGAGCTAGCATTGAAAAGTAATTACGCTAAAGCTACGTACTATCTTTTACACTGCTGATTCTATCAGTGCACAGTAAATTGAGGGGTGGTCTTTAGCTCTGTCATCTATCTTTCTTTCATTTCGCTCGTTGTTATTGTTCTATCTGTCAAACTCAGTCCTCAAATCCCCATGAGGTATAGATCGAGTTTCCTGATTGGTTCATTGTTGGACCGAGGTCGCACAGAGCGCCTACCGACGTCAGTCGTCCTGCTGAGACGTGCTCTCTGATTGGTCAAGACAAATGAGGTCTGTCACGAGGCCCCACCAGATTCATCAACTTAGATTAATAGAGATTAATGAATAATAATCGAAGTCTACACTATACTACTGGGAGGCATAAAGCGAACTGGTTGACTCGCAGCTCGCAGTTGGTCGCAAGCCTCGGAGACATTTTCTTTGTAGCCTACCGCATTTTTCGGAGATCCTTTGAGCTGACCCTGTCAGGGCTTTAACACTTGCACTAGAGTAGACTGTATTGCAACTTCACCTAAAACAGCTTCGTTTTAGAAGCAAAAAAGGAGAGGAGAGAAAAGAACTTGAGTGATATTTGGAAAGTGAAAACATGCCACCACTTGTGCATGAACGAATTGGCAGAGTGGAAATTGGTATCTATCCGATTAATGAAAAAAATACCGTGGAGTTACATATTTCCAAAACGGTTTCAAGGACTTCATCCGCACCCTTCATTCATCACATGAAGCCAAACTAATGTTACAAACCAACTGTTCTTTATCGAGTCGTTCTTTATTGAGTCAAGTCGTTAATTTTGAATGTACAGTACATTGAAGGTGGATCGCCATGCATGTACCCTTGTAGTTCGCTGACATACAAAATCAAAACGGCCTCAAAGCCACTGAGACTGTGACTGCTTTCATAATTTCTAAAAAGAGGCTCAATCGTCAACTTCAGGTAGTTTTCTGTAATGCTAGACAGGCTAGTCGTCATTGCTGACAATGACACCCCCGCGCATCCTACTAACATTGAACAGCAACAGAACCTTTAAAATGCACTGGGCACGCTTCGACAAGCAAGGTGATGGACTTTCTCTCTCTCTCAAAAAAAAGGAAAGACACAGTTTGGCACGCAGAATACATCGTGTTAATATGTCACGCACAAAACTTATATGTATTCGAGGAAATACAATAAAAGAGCATAAAATGATGGTTAAACTGAAATTTCTCAACGACGTGTATCAAATGGGCCAGTCTCATTTTCTAAATTGATACATGTCCTTTTACTTGCGGTATTGGGGAATAAATATCATGCCAATTGAACAGACAGTAGTAAAGTCGTGTGGTATGAAGTGGGCCAATAGGTACCTAATTTCTGTGTGTTGGGTGCGAGTACAAGAGAGCGTGAGTGTGTTCCAGCTCATTTTATGAGGAAACTGGCAACGACTCCCCTGTACACTACTTGCAGAACAGATTTCTGTAAAAACAGACAACGCACAAACTTGTGATAACACGGCTGAGTGGGCAACAAACTGCCAGAGTAAAAATATTTAAAATAAAACAAAGGTATTTGAGTGGTAGAAAAGAAAAATACAAAAACAGTAGAAATAGTAGAATAATGTATATGAGAAGCATAAAGCAATGGGATTTTTAATATGGAAAGCTGGTTTGCCACAAGTTACCTGTTCCGGTATTGCGGCACTGTAGTGCTGGGGGTGCTTAGGGCACCAGGACACCTTAACCCGGGCCTGCCTTTACCTGACAATGTATTTTGGGTTGATTAAAATAAGAGCTTTTTATATTAACTAAATATTCTAGCTTGATTTGACTTTGGGTTTAAAAAATCGTAACCCATTTAAGAAGTCATCTTGGGTCCATTTCACAAAGGATAAAAAATGCTAAGGTTAAGTCAGACATTTGCTGTATACCTGTGGACTACATAGTATTTATTACAGTCAAGGTACCGGTACATGTAGACTCAAATGTTCGAACTTCAGATTTTAACTTTTTTGTGAACCCACCCTGTTTTTGGTTCTCGAAGTCTACCGAGTTCGGACAGACATTTATTGCATTTTAAGGAAATATACATGTAAAAAACTCTAAGGCTCCATTTTAATAGACATCATCGGTGCACATGGATCGACCTCTGCAGGGGCTCTCGCTAAGTGGAATCAGCTTAACTGAATGACATTCCTCCTCTTGTTTCCAAAGTAATTGTATAATCACCAGCTTTTTTTTCTGTATTATACTTAACGCTAAGAGGAGGCGTGACATTTAATTAACCTGATTGCAGTCAGCAAGAGTCCCCGCAGAGTTGGGTCGATCCACGTAGACCGATGGTGTCAATCTAAATGGGGCCTTACAGAGTGCGTGTAGATAATGATCTCTCTGTGTTTTCGTAATGGTCATATCAAAGTATATCTTACATAAAAAAATGAAGTTTTCATGAAGGAAGACAATGATAATGATTAGCGTGACGTCAGCAGTGACTTTTCTATTAGACAATGACGACTCGGTATATTTTGGAACCTGAACCACAGGCTCAATTTATAAAAATTAATGATTAGAATTGAGTAAAGAACGATGCAAACGACCTTTTATAATTTTCTTCTAAGTGACATGTTTTTTTGTTTTTTTCTCATATGTTACAGGCCCGTAAGTATAAATTAGGGATGTGAGAGCACCTGCAAAATCGCACCATGATTGAAAGCTAAGATACAATAATGTGTACATGTAATAGCATATTTATAATTGGGAAACCAAATTTCCGAATTTATATAAAAAATTATTTTTTTTATTTTTTTTATTTTTATTTTTTTTTAAGAAAAAATTAGCATCAATCGTGGTATATTGTTTCTTGGGATGAAGCTGTTCGTTGAGGCTAATGCCATATTTACTTACTTTGGTAATACGATCCGGTATATTTATAAATATTTGATATACGATGATGAATTAACCCATCGAAATTGTTACAATGAATTGATTCCAATGAACAGATGTGGTAAATAATCAGGTGAAATATTGTCGTCTGATTTCCGAGTACAGCATCTATGTATCCAGAGAGAGAGAGAGAGAGAGAGAGAGAGAGAGAGAGAGAGATTTTCTTTGAGATAAGCACGAAGGTAATTGCCACTTTGAAACCAGGCGAGAAATGAGAACAGCATTATGAAGCGTGCCTAATCTTTCCTAACGCCGAGAAGAAAGGAGAGAAAAGTGAAAAGATGAGGTTCACTAGCGGGTTAATGGACAAGATGCTATCTCGCGTGTTGTCGGAGAAGTTAAAGGGGTGTATTTTATCAACTTTTGTGGCGTTGGCTCAATGATGGATGGTGGTGGGGTAGGGTGTGGACGCTAGCAGCGTTGTTAACGTGGTCAACTTTTAGCCCCCAAAAATAAATTGACCACATAAGCAGACGCGAATGGAATACTATTATTATTGTTATTCCCATCTGCTATTAAGACAAACACAACTATACATTATCACAAAAGAAGATTGAAAAGAGAATTCAAGGATTAGAAAAAATGAGTATTATTAAAAGAAATAGATAAGCACCAAAATATATTATTTCTTTATTAAAGATCACCCCCAATCCAAATACTATAACAGTAATAATCATGAATTCAGAAGAGAACAGTTAAAAGAGCCTTTACGGGAAATGAACTGTTTTAGTTTCTTATATTGCTAACTTTAAAAAATTGGAGTTAATACAGTTAATGGTAAATTCATCGTCGCGGGAACTCTATATAATAGTCTTCCGAGTGGATGATAAAAACTGGTTTAGTTTTGTAATACCAGGCTCTAGTGCTCACAGTTTATAAAAAATAATATATATAAATAAATAGATAAAGAAAAACAGACAAATGAACAAACAAACAAACAAGTAAATAACATAACAAAACATAACAAATAAATTGTCAGACAGATATTTCAGTTACAGAGTTACCCGGTTTGCAATCACTGATGATGATAAGTACATACCAGTTTTTCTCCTAAAAAAATGCTCTTTTACTGAGCATTTTATCTTTTAAAAGTATTTAATCATTGTCAGAGGAGGAGAGAGACGCATGACCGTGAGCTCCGACGTTATCGCTGCGACATACAGTCAATCACGGAATCGGACCTCCAACTAATTAACTGAAAAGATGAAATTTAACGAATTTGAAACTGCGGCCCCGCCTCCCTAATCTACCGGGATTTCCGAAAGTTTTTTGCTTTGCCTTCCCAGGTCGGCGCCCTGCTCCCTTTCTCATTCATCTTTCATTGCATAAGAGGACAATTCTCGTACTTTATATAGAATCCGGTAAACACACAGCTTTGGGATTGGGGAATTTTGTCATTAAATCATTTAGCGGGTTGTTTATCGCATTTGACGCAAGAAACAATTGTTTCACATCGAAATTAGATGATATGTTTTTTTTTTTTTGGTTAATACTACGTATATTAATTTTAGAATAATCTTAGTATATAATACAGCCAAGAAATTCAAAAGAAAATGAAAAAATCAATGCACTAGGATGAAAGGGAAGGCAGTATTGAGGAAATCGGACATTTGATTGCGGATTACATCGTAAGTCAATTATATCGGGTCTATTTATTAAGGCCTGATATGTAATTTCCACTGAACGACTTTTGTCATCAATGATATCTTAGTAAACTAATCAAGAATAATAAGCCATATAATTCATAATGGATTAATGGGAAATTAAAGGCTGCAATGAGCCGAATGGAGCTAATTTTGGCACCGTTAATTCATTTGCCACCAAATTAGCAGCAAGTTACCTGCGGTGCCGGGAGTATTATATTTCTCTTATTATCATCAAATCAGATCCAATAAAAGTCAAGTATCTTGTTAGTCACTATGAGGTCTTGGTGGCTTGTTTGCTGGGAGTATATTCTAACGTCTAGCTATCATCTAAGAGATGCCACATGGGAACGTGTAGCATTCATAAAGACCAGTAATTATATTGTTTAGTATTCTGAATTACGACGTCAAAAATATCGTCCAGTTTACCGAGTAAGAGTCAGCCCTCTTCTTTGCCCTTTTTTTTTTTTTTTTTTTTTTTTTTTGGGGGGGGGGGGGGTCTATTTGAATACTTGCATCTTCAACCAGTACCCCATTTCGTTAGCGTTACAGGACAGCGCATTTTGGTTAGAGGGGAAAGCGCTCTTAGCCACCAGGCCCAGAGGAGAAAAAGGTGTGTCAATACATTAACCCACCCTACCAACTATATTGACACCCCAGCCTATTCAGATTGCCAGTAGTTCAACTGTGAATGTGTCAGTCATTGTATTATTGTGTTTGCCTCCGTGATTACAAATTTGTAGCGCACTTGGTGTGTGGTTAATTAAGTATTTACTCACCAGTATGTAATATTAAATACTCCATTAGATAGAAAAACTACAGTAAAAAATGCAAAAGAGTCGAGTTTGAAGATGTTTTATTTTTTTAAGTAAACTTATTTGATCGTTTTATGCTACCAGTCACTTTACATGCGCAGAAGTAAGAACAATGACCAATAATCAGTTCTTGAATTTTTATTTCAAGTGGAAGAAATTTAAACCTTCCTTCCCTCTTTGAGACGGCGAACTATTCATTTTGAAGCACATGACCAGCCTTTGGACTAAACTCATTTTAATCTAATTTTGTCTACTTATCAATTATTGGTTGTTTCTAATAACACATTTTAATTACTGGTATTTGTGTATAACATTTCTATTAAACTTAAAGATACTTAGGTCTCTTGCAAATTAAACTAACAGTCCATATGCATGAAAGGCAGGATTCACTACCCAAATAGTACTGGGGCATATCCCCGTGCTTCCCAGATCACTCAAAAACATGGAGAACTGGCCTGTTTCCTCCTCAGCCAATATACAAAGTATCCACTAACTTTTCACCGCCGCTTTCACACCTTGTGGCTGAAAATCCTATTAAACCTCTACGCATTCTATTGTTCGCGCGAGAGTATCACCGCTTAAATGGCCTGAATCCCCTGTTTTCAAAGCTATGATCCCCATCGCGTTTTGCATTGTGAAATTACGAAGGGTTTAAGTATCAACAATTAAAGCGCTGCTCTGCGATATTATCATTTCTATAACGCTATATCAGATCCTCGGCCCTGCATCGCGGCGCGCCATTGTGAAATTGACAGCTTGCGGTGACATCAAAGGGAGTTAATTACAGGTGAATGAAATTGACACCGGGACAGCACAGGTAGGTCGTTGGGGGAGCTAACGGAGCTTTTCATAGCACAGGTGTGCTCAATAACACCTCCTAAATTAAATTCAGATTTAAGTGTATTCAGAGGGAGTTGTGAATAACGTGAGAGGATTTATCTAAATCGATTAAGTGACTTTCCCTCCACGTGGTGGACAGTGAGTTATTTATAAGGAAGCGATATTTCCGTCCTGCAATAAAAACAATGCTTAACATATTTGCTTCAAGCACTTGTTGTTCTATCTGAAAAACCAAGCATGAAAAGAGTTGTACGGGTAATGTTGAATGTTACCATCTCCTGTTCCACTTGACCGGTGACGTAACACACAAGAGGTTATGCTAGTGAAATGATGAGGTGATCTATCCTTATAATACAGTGATAGAAAGATAATGACTGTCAGTACATTAAACACCTGGCAGTTAGTAGAGAGTGAATGAAATTCACAACAAACCACGTTTTATTCTAGTTTCTCATTTTCTAATCAATCGCCACGTTTTTCCTACTGAGTGATCAACAGTTATAGATCTTCATTACAATCTGAAAGTGAGACAGAAAAAAAATCGTTCGTAGAGACCAAAAGTGTTTTGTACTTATGTGGAATGACAAGTCAGCCACGTGGTAGAGACTATTTGTGGGAGGGTAGAAATGGTATCTAAAAAGTACAAAACACTTTTTGCCACTTTTTACCACTTTTGTCACTTTTTGCCACTTTTTACCACGATTTACCTTTTTATCGTCTTTACACAAGATAAAAAAATATTTAACAGTATTTGAAAAAAGTTTATCATTTTGTTTTTTATCATCATTCTTGGGAATCAAAATTGGATTTCACATACTAAAGATACGTTCATGGAAGTTTGTTAAAGATATGACACGACTTTTAATAATGAAAAGGTAGCTACATGTATGTTAAGATGACTGAGAAAATAACAGATAACATTTTTAAAAACATCAGTTTCTTGTTTTTGAGAAATCATTTTTTCTTTTGTGATTATTTTCTCTCGATCACTCATTTTTTTTTTTTTTTGTATATTAGAGTCTGCAGCGTAAGTCACTGTTTGTAAGCCCACCGCTAATAAAGTTTTGTTTGTACCAGTAAATTATTCAGAATGTGTAAATTTAGTGGTCCGACATGGCCATTAGGCTTTTTCTATAACTTTTCAAAAGAGCTGTCGATTTGATTTATCTTGTTTTTTGAAATATCACTGTTACACGATGATTCTAAAATAAACATCTGACAAAATGAATTTCTTGTTATTATCTATACTAATGCAATCTTACTGAAATTTTTATTCGGACCAGTGAATCCTGATACGGACTAGACGTTTTAAGGAAAGTAGCGGTCCGAATGGCCAGTAAGTCGAAAAGTTTATGGCACAGTCTGATGCACACTTTAAAAGATGAAAAACATGGTGATATACAAAGTAACGGTGTTGCAGGATGATTTAGACCATATTTAAAAACAGAGCAATAGTTCTAGGTTTGGATCAGTGATTTACATTTACATGGACCTTTACAAAATAAGAATTGTGACGGAGCCATCATGTTATCATGTTTTGTTTTTCAGCTGTAACACCGAGATGACAACTGTATTACTTCCTTCCCTTTATTTGCCATTAATGCTTTTGTAAATGATAGTGGTAATTTCAATTTTTGTAGCTGTTGACATGTTTAAGCATAGTGATGGTGGTAGATCGTGCCATTTAGCACATTCAGTGGTATTTGTCTTTTTATTTTAATACTATGTTTCGTATTGCTTAAAAGGTGATTTCTCGAAGTATCTCAATTCTTTTTCTCTGTAAATTTGGTTGAAATACAGACTTGACATTTAATATGGAATATTTCAGTTTTAAAGGTATACCTAGGTAAAAATGCGTTCTTTTTTCAAAAAATTCAGATTTCATATAAGACATCTGACTGGAGAAGTATGAAGTCAGGTGTGTCGCTGCCAAGTAACTGCTTACCAAGTCTGTTGCACTGCTGCCTTGTGTAATATGCAGTAATTTAATTGGGCAGTGCTCCTTTGGGCTAGTCAAAGCTTGGCTTTGGCGAAGCATGGTTTTGTCAAAAAAGTATCCATATGTCGGCAAATACTGCATAGAAGAATTTGAAACTTTGCATGCAAGCGATCGGTTTTGCAGTGCGTAAAATGAGTTAAGCAGCGTTTTACATAACTGTTAAGCTGTGCCAGAATGGCGCGAAAAAAACAGACATTGCCAGACAGATTATTGTGTCAAACGGAACGGTCTACACAGTTTTATAGAGTTATGCCCTGTTTGAGGCACTACACAGAGACCAAGCCCAATGCATCGACGTCTTACCACCAAGGTATATGACTCACTGTCCTTCAGGATATACTGCTGCAATTAAACCAAAACCACCGAGTCCGTTTTGAATGAGGGACAAATTGTCACCAAAACTTGTTTTTCAAGGCTCTTAGCGAACACCAAACTGATATCAGCAGGTTAGGATTCCAGACGACCTCTGAGGAAGCCACTGTAAACAGCAAAGCAGCCTAGTCTGTTTCTCTTATGAATTGGGGGCCATGACAGTTTTTGGGTAAAACAATGAAACCGCGTGGCTTTCTTCATTGAGGTCAGATTTAACCTTTACCACTAAACTGGTCAAAACAGAGTTTACAGACATCCTGAAGAGGCCTACGACGAAGCGTGTGCCGCTTCTTAAGTGACTAGGGTCATTGACAGTGTCAGTATTTGGAGTGGATACCACATTGGTGCCAAAACACCAATGGCAGTCATCGATGAAAACCTGAACCAGATCAAATAAAGGAATAATCTGGGAACCACTTGACAATTATTTGATAGGGGGCACCTTAGGAACAATTTTAGGTTGCAGGGTGAGGTTGCCGGTTCACACAGAGCACTTTTAATAGCAGATAACTTACAGAACCAAGGGAATGAGTAGCTACCTTGGTCATCAAAATCGCCATATTTGAACCACATAGACAATATGTGGGTAGGTCATTACTCGCCGAATCAACGGCCTGCATGTCCTACATCAAAACGGAGCCAAATTGGACAAGTTTTAACCGTATTCTGGAATTTTATTCCAGATTAAACTCTAAAAAGCCTATCATAAGAAATGCCTTGCGGCTTGAAAGCTCTGGTAGCAGAAAGATGAGGTTAAGCGTAACAGCGACTGTTGCTGTGACTAGACACTGACATGGGGGCCTTTGGGGGGCGTGTAACTCTTTTAAAGACAATAATTAGGAAAATATGGAGATCCAAAATATTGCTTTCAATGGTTGTCGTATGACTTAAAATAGGCAATGTATTTTTGTTTGCTTCACTGACGAATACAATTAATGAACTGATGTCACAATGACATCGAAGAGATTATCAAAAGTTATTAAAACACGATTTTAATCCTTATTTTCATTTATCAGTTAGCAAAAAAGGAAAAAAACTGATGAATTATGTTTTGGAAAAAATATTCCATATTAAATGTCAAGTCTGTAGTTAAATCAAAAAGCATTACGCAAAAAAAAAAAAAAAATGCAATGTCAGACCAGTCTTTAGATCGGTACTGTACATCTGTATAAAGGCGTGATAAGCCAAACAGTATGATGAACAAGGTTAAACTGTCCAAAGCTTTATTAATAAATCTACCTGGAAAATGATATAATTTTACATTTAGTGAAGTAAAAAATATAGATTGTGGAGGACTACCTGCATGTACTCGCGGAGACCTAAGTTTCACATACTGAGGTTATCCAAGGGTTATTATTTATAAACAAATTTATAAACTCTCTCCAACATGTGTTTCCTATTGAAAATCAACCTGTATCATCAACATGGCTTATCAGTATTTAAATTTCAGATATATGTTTTGTACATATATATATAAGTTGGATTATTATTATTATTATTATTATTATTATTATTATTATTATTATTATTACCAGTAGAGGCGAGTTTTCAGTTATCTCTGAAATACAGGGTGACTCTCATAGAGCTCATTCCCATTGAAAATAGCGGTCTATGTAGATCGATCCAAAAGATCAGATTAACACGCTTCCTCCTTGCGTTGAGTAGGATACAGAAACTTTGGTGATTGTACGATTACGTTGGAAAAAAAGGAGGCATGTTATTCTGTTTTAACTGCATTTAGCGAGAGTCGCGAAGAAGTTGGATCGATATATGTAAACCAATAGTTTCAATGGGAATGGGACCTTAAGTATATAACACAAAGTCCTGTTTCAACGTATTGTTCAAACAAACTAGACTAACAGTATATTAGAATGCGTGCGTTGAAAATACACTTATATGTAGGCGTGAGGTACTCTATAGAGGAGAGCTCTAAGGGTGATTCCCATTCCCATAGATCAAAAGCTTTCATACATATGATATTATATAATGGTAAAATATGACTCAAGTTAATTTTCTGTTCATATACAGTACTGTTTCTGTTAACTGTACCCTGGATGGTTAGAAGCAGCATATTTCTGTGAAAATATAGCTTGGTACATAGTTATTATGTGCTGTTAGTGTTGTAGAATCATTTTCGTTCGAAATTTACAGCTATTTTATCCATAAATACAGCTAGAAAATAAATATCAATCTAGAGAAAGCTCAACACTCGTTTAACTTTGATTGTGTTGGGTGTGACAGCTAACGCATTCTGTCACATATGGCTAAACAGGAGTTCATTCCTATTAGCAGACAGAGTTCTCGCTGGTGACACGAGTGTCACTAACGGTAAAAATGAGGTCATATATATGATCGACTTCAGTGTGCTTTTCTTTTTAGATGGACAGCTACATAAGCTTATCCGTTTTATACGAGTCCATGAAATAAGAATGAAGAAAATGTAACCCTGGCATAGCACGAGAGCGCGCTATAAATTGTCATCTGAATAGTATATAAATAATGTGCTTCATTTGCTGGCTTTACAAGTCTGACAATCCAGTGGCAGCGCTGACCCTTTAGACGTCACAGTCACAGTTGACACAGTCACACTCGGGGAAGCGTGGATCCCCGGTACACCTGAAGGTCTGTGGGTTGCATCCTTGACACGTACATGTCCAACCATTGACTCCTGAGGAAAATAAATGGAAAACAATATCTTAAAATAAAGTGACACCTAAAACCAACTGAGATCCGTGGCACATCTCTATCATCTTACCTTTCAAAATTTACATTTTTAAGGAAATGTCCAGTTTCGCCGAACGATATAAGACAAGCATTTCGACTAATATGATACAAAAAGATAATATACACGACAAAAAGTATATGTTGTAAACCGGTAGGTATTTATCGAGGATGTCAGGTTATAAACGCAACTTTTACGTTTATCTTTTAATGGAAACATGACTAAAATCTGACTTACTATTTTGGCAGAATTGCCCAGTGAAATTTTGTGGACAAACACAAGAAAAGGTTTCGCCTTGTCCATCTACACAGATACCTCCATTTTCGCAGGGCATTAGGGCGCACATGTCCTCATTCGGGTATTCAGTGGAAAAGGAAGTGGTGTTTGGCGCTGATGTTGTAGTGATGAGTTCCGTTGTGTTTGGTGTGAGGGGAGTTGTTTTCACTGTGAAGCCTGTTAGCCAGGGAGAGGTTGTGTGTGTAGAAGATGGGGTCTCGTACGGAGTGGGATTCGTCGTGTCTTGCGGTTCGTCTGATGTGTTTGCAGGGGACGTCGAGGGAGGAGAAGTTTCTGGGTGTGGTGGGGGATTTGTTCCGTCGGGTGGGATGTTGGTAATCCTTGTGGGTTCTATTGTGACTGTTGGGGTCGATGTTATTGAAGAGGTTGACTGCGTGGAAGTATCTGTCATTGTCGATGTTGTGGGGTTTGTTGCTGATTGTGTAGATTCGGTCATAATTGTGGCTTCTGTTGTAACAGTTGGGGTTGATGTTATCCTAGGGGTTGACTGCGTGGAAGAATCTGTCATAGACGACGTGGAACTTATTGTTGCTGATGGTGTTTCAGCCATACTTGTAATTTCTGTTGCCCAGGAAGAAGGCGATATTATTGAATAGGTCGACTGGATAGAAGAATCTGTCATAGTCGATGTGGAACTTGTTATTGCTGGCTTGGATTCAGTCATAGTAGGGGGTTGGGCTGTTACAGTTGGGCTCGATGTTATTGTAAGGGTTGACTGAGTGGAAGAATCTACCATAGTTGATGGGGAACTCGTTGTTGGTGGTGTTGAAGGTTCTGTTGTGGAAGATGGGCGCGGGGTTGTTGGTCTCAGAGGAGTTGTAGGTTCTTCTGTCGGTGGGGTAGGCGTAGTCTTTGGTGGTCCATTACATTTGATTATATTGGATGCGAAACATTTTCTGAAAAATGAAACCGTCTCTTTTTATATAATGAAAAAAGTATATCCTGTAAGTTTCATTTACGCAAAATATAGATATAGCATTAAATCCGCAGCTTGACAAAAAACTAAAAAAAATTTAATTTAGCCGCGCTGAAATGTGGGTTACGTTCATAAAATAAATAAGTTCGAAAATATATTAAAAGATAGTGCTTAAAGAATAGTCGAGCATAATTTTATCTGCATAACTTTATTCCTTAACTTGCTGGTCAAGGATATATTATCGAACTCGCTCAAGCGGTCATGAGACCATTGGGAACAGATTAGTTCGTTCTATCTCAACCAGCTTTTTTAGCCACTGGTCAGAGGTCAACATTAATGAGACAATTGGGCGAAAAACAGAGGCCCGTGTGACAAAAATGGTAGCCCTAGGAATGAAAGTCCAAGTCCCATATGATTAGTACAGGCTAGAGATAGGCGTACTATTGGGGTTAGTATGTGGGACGGATGCCACCTGTACAAAGTAATGGGGAAAGGACTACGGTTCCTGTCACAACGGTATATCAAATAACAGCAAAAAGACATTTCTAAGAGGCCACTCACTTTCCATCGTAATGTTTTCCAGGTATGCTAAACACTTTCCATGTTTTAGAGATGCTTGTTAGTGGAACTTTAACCGTAAGGTGCCCGTCAATGCTCTCGGGTAACCCCGCATGTCCTTCTACTTTGAGTTTGTCCTTTGGCGGGTTGCAGTCACTTGGACAAGCGGTTACTTTCGCACGTCCAACAAGTGGAGCCGATACCACAAACTCAAGTATGGGTTGGATTCTGCCTGTAAAATTTACAACTTCGTGTGAATGAAAACGTAAAGATTGGCATGCTTATATCCACGACACCAACGCAGTCCCAAAACTCCCAATATTTTGGAGGAAAAAGAAGGGATTTACTTAGCCTATTAGCCACGAGGACATAATGTTGAGTTAAGCAAAAAAAAAAAAAAAAAAAAAAAAATATATATATATATATATATATATATATAATGGAGTGAAAATATATACTTTCAAAACTTCTGAAATATGATTAAAAAGTATTTCACATGTGAATTTAAAACAAAACGGGAACTATCAATCGAGAACACTATTACTGCTTTTCTGTTTGCTTATATGTTGAATACTGGGTGCATGCAAATGCTACAGACGGACCAATTTGGGCGCCGTTCAACTGACCCCCACCCAGAGCAAACCGGATCAACTGGTTTCTTGTTACATCACACTGCTTTCTTGGTACGCATACTGCCCATTTCAATACAAAACATGCAAAGGGTTTTAATAAAAAGATGTAAAAAAAAAAAGAAAGAAAGAAAAATCAAACATAACATTCTTACGTTGATTTTCAACCTTAAAAAGCTTTCTCAGTACTTTTCGAATCCACCATCCAGCAGCTCGAAGTAATCTAGCTATGGTTTTGAGGTTCGGGACGTGCAGCTTCAGGGCGGGGGTAATAGTTAGTGTTGCTGACGCAAACGTTTGGTCACGTGTTAGTCCACCGCTCAATTTCGGAGCCGGAGAGCTTAGCGTGAACTGAGAGAAAAAATATTTGATGAAGGTGAAATTTATCAAACTGCCGACATTGACTGAACTTTTAAAGTTTTAAATCTTGTTTTTGGGCACATTCTGGAAGTTGCACTGCATACATGGATGTACAATTTGGTCAGTGTGAAAAAGCTGCATTATCTCGTATAGCTACTACATAAAACAAATAATTAAATAAAGATCAATGTACAGTATATTTTACATGGCAGAAGAAATGATCGTTCAAAATCAATTATGCGTTACGGACCCAGCCCTATACAGCCTTAGTACTATTTTCTTCGGGCTAATTTCTCAATAACTTCATTGCCGGCCGAGTAATTTCCAGATGATCTGTCATGTACTTACATCAGGACCTGAACTGAAGACACCGGAACTACTGGACCAGCCTGCCGACATGTCCACACTTCCGGTTCGTTCCAGAGATACCTCAGCAAATCCTTTCCCCTGGACAAATGATTAATTATGTTGTTTAAAAATAAGGCGTTGTTCCCAGGACCCTATAGGAAATTGGCCCCAAATCCTATATGGTCCTATAGGACATATGATAGGAATACCATAAGACGTCTGCAGAGTCCCATATAACTCCCAATGGAAATTTTCGTAAGAGGTGTGATAAGTATTATGTGGTCTTTATACATTTTAGGACACTCTTTGCAAAGATTGAATAATTGAATAATGCAACAAACCAAAACTCACTATGAAAAGAGACTGCACTTGATTTCGAAGTGGTCTTTTCAACCAAATTAGGAATACGCATAAATGGAAACGTATCAAAATTAACGCAGTCAAAAATTCGATGGAGGCAAAAATTCCACACCATTCGTGTTTTGCTACCAACACCTACCTGTGCTTCCAATACATATTTCACCTTCAAATCAGCGAGAATACCAACAGGGATACATAGGCCAGCCCAAATTGGGATACACAAAGAGACCAGATGTCTGTTGTCAATAGGGTGGTTGAATTTAGCTTTCTTTGGGCCAGTGTGTGACACCCTGAAACGCAACAAAACCAGTCTTAACCGTGATCCTTTCCAAAGAATATATCATTAAGGTCTAAGCCATAGTCGATGTGAGAAAAGCTAGAATCCCAAGCCCATCATCAAAATCGACAAACATGTTAGTCAGACTACAGTAGCTGTGTACTTGTAAAAAAGGGTAAAGTGTACCCGGTAGTTTTGAATTCACAGGTTTTATCTATGTATTGTTTCACCGTGTTTACTTCCAGAGCTGTTCCAATTGATCTGAGGTAGTCTCAATAAGTGTATCAACAATACGCATTCATTTGATTATGATAAATAAAACGTTTTTTGTGATACATACAGGCCTTGGTGTTAGAATACGTGTGACGCAAACTAAATGTCCGCAGCCTCTTTCAAAATGGTAGGCTATAGTCACATTCATGCAGTCATCTTCAACCATCATAGACTCAGTCGCTAAACTCACCTAGGCTTTCAAATAAACATAGCCAGCGAACTCCGAAACGCTTAAGTGCAGTGTTAACCAGAAAAGGCTTCGTGAAACGAGTGAAATTGAATTATCTAATTCAATACCATTTTCGAAGGCAATGATACCTAATGGCACATCATATAAATAACCAATACGATTTAAAACTGATTAATGCGTCGACGCATACCTGCATTTGAAGTCCAGTCTCAGAGTCACCCTTAATGTCACCGAGGAGTCGAGGGAGGCTTTGATCCTGTGAAGGAATGGGCGGCTCCACCTCAGTGTGATTGATACTCGAGGATATGCCCTGAAAATTGCCTTCGCCGAGGCTGTGAAGGTGCCACATGGGACCTGAAGAGATTATATATATATATATATATATATATTAAAAGGAAACAACCAATTCTCGTGTGAAGGATGTATGTACAGAGGGCGACATAAGTACTGTGCTGTTTGTGCGAATGGTGTTCTTGGTTACACAGGGGCCTTTGGATATACTTTTTACGGTTTAAAGGGATAATAATAACTCTTCGTTTTGGCCAAAAAATGAATTCCCTGGAGTAAACAACAATTTTCCAATACTTAACAATGGTTAATGAATCCATTTTTAAATTCAAAGTTAGTCTCTGTTTTTTTTCTAAAAAAGTTTTTTTTTTTTTTTGTTGTGGTAATCGTAAAAGCGACTCCACCACGAGGTATATTTAGCAAGCTAGCTTTTACGTTTCTCTGACACTCAGGGTACTGGCAAGTGATTTGTTGCAGAAACAACGTTCGGAGGATGGGGTAACCATCTTTGAACCCTGATATTAACCCTACCGATCACCTGTGGCATGAATTGGAGTATGCAATGCAGAGGAGAACCAATCTCCAACTAATCTGGACCATCTTCGCCAAGTTCTTTATAAAGAATGTGGGACAATTTCCCACAAAACAGGATTGTTACTCTTGGTGAAGGTGATTGCAGTACGCGGTAGACACACACATCAGCCACGTGGCCTTTAATGAGCACATCCTAATGTTTATTTTGTGTAAATTCGGTGATATTAGGCGGTGTCTTTTTAATTTAATTAACAGACATTTCTTTGTCTCTGTGGAAATCACAGTAAACACCAGATTGGAGTGGTGCACACTTTAAATGTGAATTAATGCTATAAAATGTAGATAATTTCACCGCTATTTTGTATTTTCAGAACGATTAATCCTGTAAGTTATGGTATCTGTAATAAAAAGCATTGTTTAGAACAGTTTACACCAATGACGTGATCGTTTTTAAATAAAAGCACATAGAATTGGGGATGGGACAACCCTTTTTGACCAATGCTGTAGGTCTTAATCAATGTGAGAGTAAAGAACCGGTCTGTAAAATGCCTTTTTGTAGTCAATTGGCATGGCCACATTTCAAAATGTAAAACCCAACATACTGCGCTGCAGTTAAACTTATAGCAACAAGGCGACAAGCTCTTGTTCTTGTCTGTACATGCCTCAAAGCAATGCGTGTTCATTTTCTGATAAGGCGCCGGCGTAATGGTTGTCTTATTTTAGTGCCCAGTTGTTACGTTAATGTCTCAAAGTACGTGTTCATTGCAGATATTAAACATTTTACGAGCGCAGGTTAAGGCATTACGGTCGACCAATGGTGCACTTAGACTGTCATTACAACAGTCTGTGTGGAGCTCTCGTATCTTTAGGGCTTTTGTTTATATACGTACATTTCTGTGTATTTTGAAAGAAGGCAATTCTAGAATTCGGTTCGAGTTGTTCCGTACTTTTCAACTTGTTTTGATACAGGTTATTCATTGACGTTTTCATTTGGACCACAAGGTCATTCCTGAGGAAGCTATGTTTAAACGCGTCCAGTGAGCGTACACATTTCCCCTCAATTCATACAAATGTCACATATATATCTTGTACCAGACTGCCATTAAATTCGTCTTTGGTGATTACATTGGCCATTGGCAACAACAACACAATAGGTGTGTCAGCGGCGCATCCGCTCTTAGCATTATATAAGACAGCGCGGTTAATAGTAACGCCATACAGATCCAACGCTGCAACCGATATGAAGCGATTCTTTGCACTCATTCTGACTGCTGCTCTGTTGCTGAACGAGTGGTGTGTGGTTAACTCTATTCCACGGGGTAATGGTAAGTTATTGATAATTGTATTCCATAAAATGTCGATGAATAGGAGAACGTTCAATATGATAAACATTGTACCTTGACTATCATATCTATATCCCAGCTTTGCAGTATTTTTCGGTGTAACAGATCTTTTTTTGAGATTTATATCAGTACATTTTCATTAAAAAAACGCTGACCCCAATTTCATATACTTAGTAATTATATATACTTAGTCATGTACTAAGTTGTAGCCATTGATATCTTTTTCCGGATCTACTGTTTTTCCTAAATAATGACAAAGTGGACATATAGATATATGGTAACTGTAATGAAAATATTTCATGTATTGCCAGAATTTATTTTACTTTTAAAAAGGGACATCAACAACAGCAAGCCAGCTCTCGGACATTTTAAAGAAGATTGTGTCTCACTGTACCACCGAGCAAACCAACAGTAAGAACTCTGATCTTGATATTGTCTTCGCATTGGACAGCAGTTCGAGCATTGATGATACTGAGTTTAAGGTGCAGAAATATGCAACAAAGGTAAGAGGTCCTTTGATAACGCTGAATTCAATATGTAAAAATAATTTTCCAAAGAACACAGTTTTATTTTGAATTTAAGATGTAAATAACATCTAAAGAAAGTTATTTTTGCTTTGACGGCCGGGTGCTGATATAGGTATTCATCTCCCGCTCCCACACGTCAGTGATCTTACCATGGGCTATTTCTAATTTAATTATTTATTCGTACGTTATAAAATTAATAAATCTGGCGAGCATTAGCCCATTTTTATCTGATACAGCGTGGTTTAATTGTAATCATATTTCGCGCAATTAGATAGTCAATGTGGGATTAGAATGGTTCTTCTTAGGCAGGCTTACGGACTATCCCAAGACCCTATCGCACTAACTGTAGATTGTTCTATCTCCGAGGGGATTCTCGCTAAATTGCAGTCAACTTAGGCGGCTTAGATGTTTGTCAGGCCTACTGAAGCTTCTAGGATTAATTAATTGACGTTCAGCAGCTTCAGTAGGCGTGCCAGACATCTTAGCCGCTTAAGCTGTAAGCGATTTAGCAAGAAACTCATTGGAGATGGATCGATCCAGTTAGATCGATCTAGGTATGAGAACCCAGTCTTATTCTATGTGTGCGTTATGATGCACAGTTTACAAAGCGTGATAGAGCCACTTCATATGATCTGTCAAAATGAATGTACCTGTATTTGGTTTGACACCAAAAGATTAATATGTTTGGTTTTTTGCATTATTAATATGCCATCATCGCAGCATTGAATGTATGGAAGCCACGCTTTTATTTCTCAGATGATTGCTGAATTCATCAATAGGCATTGTCCTATTGCCCCCGATGGAACCCGGGTTGGTGCATTGACGTTTGCCACTGATGTGGAGAGAGAGTTCGAGCTGAATGAATACACTAATTTGGCCACCGTTAAAGCTTACATTGACGCGATTGACAATAGAAGTAAGACAATATCTTCTCTCTCTCTCTTTCTTAACTCTCTCCTTCTCTTCCGTAAACATACAAACGCGCATACGATCTCTCTCTCTCTCTCTCTCTCTCTCTCTCTCTCAAACGCACACACAAATACACACATACATTATTACAAAATCATTTTTGTCTCTTTTCAAGAGGGAGCTACGAACATAAAACTGGCTTTAGAGACTGCGCAGCTCATGTTTGAAGATTTTTTCTTGGAAGAAAACTCGAAGCTAATATGGCTACTTACTGACAAGATGTCTAACCTGGGCGATCCGCGACCAAGAGCAACAAGTATTAAAAAACAAGGTTAGTATATCCCTGAAGAGTGTTGAGTGAAGAGTCAATACGATCAAATCTATATTCAGTCTAAGTAAAGACTTCCGTTACTTTAAGCCGACTAAGGTATCGTTTCGCACATAATTTAAAATGTCGCGTACCAATCGTTTTGTGAAGGCCCTGTGACCAATTCTGTAGTTGACCTTTTCCGTACCTGATTTAAGAGATCACCACAAAAACTTTAAACGTTACTGTGATAAGCTAAGCATGAAAAGATGAATTGGAAAAACATTCCATATTAAATGTCATGTCTGTATATATACATGTATATCAATGCTCTTATCTGATCAGACCATAATTGATGTGACCCTTGAAACAGGCCCACAGTTCTAATTCATATTTACCATCTAAAAAGAATGAAGTGAAATATATATATTTTTTGTTTGTTTGTTTGGATAATTTATAGTTTCTGTCACCATTATTTATCAATCCATTATTCATAATTATTTTCAGGGTGGACAATCTGCGTGGTTTCTATTGGTAACCCTGAGGATGTATATATAGCATCTCCTGGATGTGTTGTCAAATTTGAAAGTTTTACAGAGTACGCCAAAGTCGCAAGAAAGGCACAAGGCCAAGACCAAACTGATATTTATGGTTAATTCTTCCTGTCTTTTGGTCTCGCATACCATAGATGTATGAGATCCACTCAATACAAGACATTGTTTGCGCATTATATTAGTCACTGAAATAGAACAATAACGAGAATAAAATCACCACTGTCAAAAGCATGAAAAATGCTGATTATCTGCAATAAATGTCATCACCTTGGTCATCGGGGTGGAATTTATCTCGTATTTATGTTCCTTAACTTGTGTGTTGTAATTGCTTTGGATTCCCGAACACCCCCCCCCCCTCTCTCTCTCTCTCTGACACACTCTCTCTCTCTCTCTCTCTCTCTCTCTCTCTCTCTCTCTCTCTCTCTCTATATATATATATATATATATATATATATATATATACAAAACGGACATAAAATATACAAGAAAGGAAGTGGATAGGATAGAATACTTAAATAAATAGGATAGAATACTAAAATATGCAATTTATTGTTGAATATGTACTTTTTTTAATGCTAATACATGTATCAAATGACAAAGGGCGCTTACTGCTTTATCCGATAAAATTTATTTTACTTCAAATTAATCCGGAATCGTACTTACATTTTACCTATGCTGCAATATGTACTTCCATCAACTTGTTAACAATTTTCTTGAAACTTAAAGCGCATGCGTGCTTACCTTGACTTTCCCTAGGGTTACTGGAAACGTTGCCTTGAATTTTTTTCCCGCTGTGAATGTCGTTCTCTTCTGTCTTGCATGTCTATCTGTCGTGATACCCGTGCTCGCCACAGTCACCTCCCCGCCTTCAATGGATTCCACAGGAGAAACTTCAAAGAAGTTGTAGCCATCTTTCTGGAAACTTCGGAGTACCTTAGTGAAACCAAATAAATATATCAGTATGTAAAGCGAGGTCATATTTTAAAAAAATCAGAATAATACATATTATTGTATATTAATCATAAGTTTAAACGTACTGTACAGGCAACAGGCAAACAAGACAGTGACTTTGGTTTGAACAACGCTTTTCCAAATTGGGAACATGAAAGAGTTAAAGACTGAAAATACAAATCTTTGTGGAGATTGCCGAAAAAATCGTTTTATCAGTCCTTCCGCGGCAAAAAAAAAAAAAAAAAAATCTAGGCATGCTCCCTAAACTGCAGGAAAAATGTAACGCTTTTGTATTTAAAAATAATTTTAACTAATTATTAAAACAGCATTACAAATGGCAGATGTGACACCTTTTACAGGCTACTGTCCAGAGTTAAAACGAAATCCCCTCATGCCAGAGTTATAAGGTATAGCAACTAGAGTGAAGGTCTACCTTTGCAGCAAACTCTTGTGAGGGTCTTCCAGGTATAACGCTACCAACTGAAACTGATCGTGGAGTCCGTCTCTGGAACATTTGAAGGCCCGGGATTCCATCTCCACCAACACAAGAGGTATATTGTAAGCCTCTCCGAATTTCATTAATCCTAAATAAAGTTATCACAATAGGTTTACCAGTGCTGCAAACAATTATTTGGCATATTTAAATGCATATTTATGGTCATATAATATAACAAATTTAGGAATAAACTCGAGAAAAATATTTGGGTGTCACATGTGGCAATTACAGGACTTGGCAAAGGTGTTATTTCCATAGATAAGCTCATGGGTTGCCGCCAAAGTCA
This sequence comes from Lingula anatina, assembly GCF_051362555.1. Classification (NCBI taxonomy): domain Eukaryota; kingdom Metazoa; phylum Brachiopoda; class Lingulata; order Lingulida; family Lingulidae; genus Lingula; species Lingula anatina. The sequence goes on along the minus strand of NC_141773.1, from coordinate 13,407,105 downwards.
ATAAAATATTACAGCTCAAGACAACTCGGTGGGAACGTACATATAGGCTATCCGGTATACCGCCAAATATACCGACCAGAACGAAGAGTATATATACACAGACATAGCAATAAAAATTCGTACCGAAATACATCTGATGAGTCTTCTAGGTTTCCACAAAACAATAACTCGGTGTGGACGAACTTTGTTCTCCATGGGGAAGGGATGGACACAATTTCTGTCACTTTTTCTAGAAAACCGCCGCTAGAACTGCCTACCAGTACGTCATCTACATTGATGTGGTCACTCTCTCTTCGCGGAATCACCAAGTAAAAAGTCACGTGCGATGTCTCGTTTTCGCCCTGGTACACATGCCCTGCGCATTTCCAAACTTTACTTCTACCTATTAATAGAAAGATTTAAAATAGGTACAAACGCACATTCAGATGAAGAATGTCTAATTTTGATAACAACATGTAAGCAACCAAAAACGTTTGTGCCCACTTGTATGAAAAAACAGTTACACGCGTAGCAGTAAGTTGGAGGATTATCTGCATTTCAATATAATATAATATAATATAATATAATATAATATAATATAATATAATATAATATATCAACAAGGTCAACCACACCTTTCAGTTTAACAACCGTGGTGTTACCAGAGACCAAACCATTCCGTGAGGTAAGAGTTTTAATCAAGTTCGAATCAGGAACGCTCTCTTGGGACTCTGGTCTTTCGATCTCTTCTGTTTCTTGGGACGGTTCAGATATATTCACTTGTTCAAACACGTCATCAAGTTCTGCAATCTTTCCTAAAAATACGCCGTATGTCCCTGAAATCAAAACACCATACAGGTATTACGTAATAAAACAAGCAACAAAATAGAGAGAGAGAGAAAAGAGAGAGAGAGAGAGAGAGATGGTTAATTCAATTACTACTAGTAGTTGGTCACTGAAGCTTACAACAGTCCTTATAACTTTCCCTAATGCGAAAGCGTTCTTGTAATATGTACCCTGGTGCCTGCATTCTCACGTATCATAAAGCACTTTCAGTATTCTTTCGTAAAACACCCTATTGAGCTTTATTATGGAACTCACTGGATCTCTTTTCTCAACTGCGAAGTCCCAGGAAATTAAAGTTGATACACTAAGAGCAGTTTTAAAATATTTTATAATATTATAATATTAAAATATTTCGCATGTCAACTGTGTCAAATCTTATTTTAAAAATTATGTCATCGGCGTTTACACGAATATCTTAATCCATCTAGGTAAAACAATATCAGGGATATTAGTCTCGTTCACACTACAGTAGGTCACAGCAAACCGATTTCGAGTCAGTTAAAATGGTGTCGCCGTACCTTGCAATTTTGACCGAACTCCCGTTTTGCACCTGAACTGTGGCTACGTAAACAATCCCAGTGTTCCAAATCATTCAAAGTTTGTGTCATTTTGTATTGAGTTAAGGAAAAACACCGTCTTCACACCAATGTCCTCCGCGCCATTCAGACCGAACCACTTTCGGTCTCTCTGAGCCTGGTATGAACGTTCCCATACCACTTAATCCAGTCTGTTTCCTCCAACCCATAAATTACAATATCTTTGTAACCCTGATCTTCCAAAACATGTTTGTTTATGTGAGTATATGACCACAAATGTGTATTCATGTGACAACAAATTACAGTCTTGGTCGAGATGACAAGGACCTCTTTCAAAATAAGTCATTCGTAAATTCGCATTAATAACAGTGTTACGGCAACCAAGTGATAAATCTACTTCAGAGATAATTATATCCGAAATAGTGTAGTCAAAAAACTACTTTGTTGCTCTAACGACGTGGAAAGTCTTTCAAAAACGTGCCCAAGGAGTCATCCGAAATGAGTGCTTCGTAATGACCCGCCCAAACCGGTGTAGCGTGATAGACCCGTGCCGTGACGAAACCGTTCTGCACATGCGCATTGAGGGTAGATTGAAAGAAGTAACTTCCGGTATGACGATGTCGTCCTAAGTAGGCGCTATGTTTGCACTGAACTATGATCTTTCAATTCATAATTCAGTGGTTTTCGTCATGAGAGAGTATGAATTTGATAATCTTATTACTACAGTATACGGGGGAATGTTGGAAGTGAGCTTTTGATTGTGACTGAACTGTTTTGCTCTGTGTGAAAAACGTGGTAGATCTAAGACTCGTAGTATAAATGTTTTCACTCTACAATGTTCTTTCAATTCAGAGTTCAGTCATTTTCATTAAAAAGAAATTGTGTGTTTGATAAAACTACAACTTTCTCTACGGGGAAATGTTGGAAATGTATGTGCAGCTACGTACTGTAAGTCAACAGACTGCTACCCCCGCGTGAATAATCCGTCAGAACGGTTTATTCACGACGACGGTTTCTTCAGGTGACACCGGTACACCCGTGCATAACCAACTCCGTCAAACAGGAAATGGTATAAACATGTCACGGCCTGGTGGCAAAACTGAATAACAAAGGACGTGCACGACTACTAATTTCCCACTAGTCATAAGCTTGATATGTGATTACATTGAAAAAATTTAAAAAGTGTTGCTGTTAAAACTTTTGAGCGTCCTTTATGTCTGGTACGTGAATCCCGAGTACGTGAGCCGACCTGGGTGGCCAAAACTCTGAAACACCTTATTATTCATAGGATGTCTTTAAAACATTTATATTTCAAAATTGACCTGGAGCTAAGACATGTCAAATTCACAGTGTGTAATTTAGCTGCAACCAGATGAATAGGCGGTATATGTAACGCGCAAACAGCTGAAAACCAGTATAGGTTCTTAGTTTTCATATAAGATACTGATAGTGCGTTACCAAATTGCAAAGTTTTCTGAATTCCCTGACTTCACCCGTTACCCGTCAGACGACAGGATTTTTACCATTAAAACTTATATTACGGAGGGTATATTGGTTTAAACTGTTACATGTACTATTCTTAACGATTCAAAAAAATAGCCGAAATTTCAAGTTAATTGATATACATGTGTATTTCTCTTTTTGTGCACTGTAGCGTTCTAACGTGTACTCTAGATCTAGATACGTATCCAAACTTATGGTATTCGAGTCTATAAGCTTGTATTTATTTGAACATCACTTCATACAGGGACGTGTTACATATTGATTATACACAATCTGCGAAGATGTTCCATGAAATTCACCATGACTCGAAACTCTCTTCATGATTATTGAAAGCCAAAGCGTGTTATTGACCTAAAATTTTGTGTGAAAGACAATAAAGAGTATAGAAAATGTCCGATTCACAATTTATTTTCTGCACAACATTGTGCTTAGAAAACCCTACACCTGCCCACTTATTTCTTTTGAAAATCTTTATTCCTCTTTTTGATTAGAAGGCAGTGGATGGTAGATCTTAACGTTGGAAAAAGAGATGGCAAACTTTCAAAAAAGAAAAAAATAGGATATACACTACAGCAATAAATCATGTTTTCTGGACCATGGTCGTCCTATATCTACTTCCTTGTCTGGACTCACCAAGTGATGCAGAGTGAGAAATCTTGTGCATCATCCCTCCTGCCTGTTTGCTGATCACGACGTCATTGGGTCTTACGTAACCGTTTCCATCGGGCAGGACGAAAGCTGTCGTCTGGTCGTCGGCAGCGCCATCTGACGGGCAAGCGTAGACCGTCCAGCTGGTGTTTATCAACTTGACCTCTGGCCTTAAGACCACAGAGGGGATTGCGCTGGTGCTCACACACGAGACAAAAAACTGAAATATATGGTTTATATATTATGTAATGAAACAATTTTTGATTTTATGTCTTTGTATTTATTTATGCGTACGTGGTTGTCCTACTGAGGGAGAGAAGTTACAAGATAGCGTTGTAGACACGCCTATGATATATAACTAATCAGATACCGCAGTGCCATCGTTGAAAAGATAAGTGATAAAATTGTCTTAAAAGAAAATTCTACATGAAAAAACGTGTTTAGGAGTTATCTTCCCTCACACTCTATAAGTATGTAATTTTGCGTTTTTCTGCTTTGATGTATACTGCAAGATTATAGCACGCTATTTTGAGCTTGTATTTTGAACTTGTACAAATGTCACGGACAATAAACAACTACTGACAACTTTAAATTATGTATCTACCGGTATATATACTTCCACGGATCAGTAGCGCGTTAGCAGTGAGAGAGAAAGAGAGAGACAAAAGAGAAGCAGAGAGAGAACTTACCAGCAAAGTCACGATCGAATTCATCTTTTACCGGTAGCAAAAGTGCATTAAACCATCTCACTGTTACGTAGACCAAGATACGTATAAACCACCAGAGACATCAAAATACTACTTATAAGTAACAGTGTCACTATATCCGGTTAACAGGTTTAGCTGGACCAATGATACGAAGAGCAGCATCGATGAAGTATTATCAATACTGCCTTTCTACACAGTAAACCCTTTACAATAATAATAATAATAATAATAATAATAATAATAAATCATGTATAAAACATGCTGCCTATAATCGTTTCCTTATTTCAGTAGTTGGGATTTGTACACTGTCGGACTACACGTAATTCTCTCAAACAGTCAAGTAATGGCGTCGGTTGTAGGTGGGCAACTTATTCTTATTGAAGCTTTATCACGAATTACATGTACCAATGGAACCAAACACTGCTGCCCGCAAGTTATTCATTTAATTTGTCTTCATACACCAAGAAAATCCGCGTAGCGCCTGGGATTGTCTGACAAAAGTGTCACGTGGTTAGGAGGGATTTCCAAAAACTTTCACACAGTAGAGCAAGCAAATTCAGAGCAATTACCCCATCAGTTGTCGTGACTGATGTCAGAGGGACCTTTCAGGGTTTTGCCAGGGACTTGTCAAATGCCATTGCCTGAGTAGTTAGGTAAACAGTGACCAACCCTGTTACTATCGCTAAGTTTTCATCACAGAGTCACAATAGAGAACTACTTTGAAATTAAAAAAAATATCTGTAAATATGTAGCGAAAACATCGATCTGTGACCCTTGTGCAGGTAGAGGTATGCTTATCAATCTAGGACCTGGCAATTTTTCTTTTGTAAATTTTACAAAGAATAGTTTCCTAAGGTCTTATCCTACCCATGTCTCCTTCATTTTAGGGATGGTATGAATAGGGGAATCTGTGATCACTGTTAGAGTTGAGTGGCCATTTCATAAGGGCCCCTTAACGTCTGCCTGCTTAACAGTCACAGTGGTTCCGATTCCAAGCTAGTTTATAAGTCATACTTTATTGATACAATAAGACCTGGAAGACGGAAATAAACGCGCTTGGTCGAACGGATTAGGTTTTCCTTTATGAAAATTTTCACTACTCGGTAATTATATATTTATGGTACATTGACAGAGCCGCCTTATGGTTTGTGTGTTGTGGTATTCAGGGCGGGGAATGCCTTCCTTCCGACCAAATTTGTAGTTTTACCTCGTCCTTTGTGTAGTCACATATTTATCCTATATATTTAAACCATGTTTTAAAACGATGCTGTAGTTTATTTCAGTGAAGGACATATTGTATCACAAGATTGTTCACTGGTATACTGGCAAGCCGACTGGGGTTCCGCCCGAAATGTTTTATGGACGCTTACTTCCCTTTGAATTTTGGGCAAAGATGACGATTTGCTTTTAAGCGTAATTTGTTCACAATTTAAGATGCAACCTGTATGTTTTCGTTGATGCAGGGTGAAATAGAGAACAACACTGTACGGTGTATACACTTTTAAAAAGGGACATCTCCAATGTTACATCTCCAATTTAAATTATGGTCACTGTCAGCGACAGTTACTCAACTTCCCTACTTAATGAACTCTGCCAATAGTGAACGCATTCAACACCGTAACTGAGCAGTTTTTGCGTCCAGCTGCTATATAAGCTGGACGTTTTCTACAGCGGAATGCAGTGCGGCATCAACACACTCCGACGACCACAGCTTGTAGCAACGACAGGCAGCTCGACAGAAGAGGTTCTCTCCAGCACCTCGCACCGGCCTACGACTCCGCGGTCACCCCGGCGGCTCGACAGCAGCGGTTCTCTCCAGCGCCTCGCACCGGCCTACGACTCCGCGGTCACCCCGGCGGCTCGACAGCAGCGGATCTCTCCAGCGCCTCGCACCGGCCTACGACTCCGCGGTCATCCCGGCGGCTCGACAGCAGCGGTTCTCTCCAGCGCCTCGCACCGGCCCACGACTCCGCGGTCACCCCGGTGGCTCGACAGCGGTCTACTCCTGCTCCACTCATCGGCCCAAGACTCGACGGTCACCCCGGCGGCTCGATATCGGTCTACTCGACTCCTGCGCCACTCATCTGCCCACGACCCAGCAGTCATCCCGGCGGCTTACGACAGTGGTATCTCTCGATAGCAGTCCAACCGACAGCGATCCATTTCGATTTGGTTTAATTTTATTTTCATTCAATTTTTGTAACCATTTATTCGCTATTAAATTATTAATTTATTTATTTTCTTCGTTCTTGTTGCTTCTATCACAGTCACATCACACCTGTAAACCGTTATAAATAGTGTTTTTTGTTTTAATTCCAGATATCATATCTAAGATATGATATTTGGGAAAAACAAAGATCTGTGCACAGATCTATACTCACCTATCAAAATAAGTGTCACCCCTACCGCAATTATGATCATTGCGACAAGGGTACCCATAGTTTTTATCTTACTATAACATAGCAACTAGGCAGTCGATCATAGTGTAAATTGGGGATGTGAGTAGTTGAACATTGACCTACATGTACACGACATGATTTTCTTAATCACTTTACGCATTGCATTAGGATGACAATTTTTTGGTAGGGGAGCATATATTGTGTATCATTTATCAAAATAATATCAGAAGTGGTTATCAGAAGTGTAACTGATTATAAATCAGAGCCATACATTTCCGGCCAAAAGAACGGCTCTTTCCACCCACTAATCCCCACCCCACCCCCACCCCACCCAACCCCCACCCCCACCCCCTCGGGCTTATAATGTAGAAAATAGCAGACATCTGAATTTTTGAGACTGATATCTCCACTGAAGAGAAATTACTGATGGAAAGGGGAGTGCATTCAAAAATGTTTCAAATATTAACATTTTAAACTTGGCTTATAACTTGAAGATAGATAAAGGATGCATGTTTGCTGTTTACTTTTTTTCCAAACTTCAAGACAGAGTAACAATAGAAGCCAGGAGACACATACATTTATGTGTGTGTGTGTGTGTGTGTGTGTGTGTGTGTGTGTGAGTGCCACGCGCCCATGACACTCCATCTTCTTATTCTCACACCTAAAAGGATTTTTTCGACTAATTTCTGACTCCTCTGGAATTAAATCTTTAGAGCGTATATTCCTTAAGTCTGTTGATTGCTTATTTTTTATATTTTTTACAGGTAAATGATAAAATCTTCTGCTTTCCGGAGACCTGTGTGGGGCGGTGTGAGAACAAGGGTCAACCAAGTAAACGCTGCGGCCTATACCACAATGAGCATCGATTATTATAAGTTGATCTTATACATGTATCTCTTAAAATCGTCTGAGCATGCACCCACAAATACAGGTACCAATAAAGTAGCCATCTGGGTAAACGCCTCATTCGCCGAGTCACTTGTTATTGACCATTTTATGTTTGATACAATTTGACAAAGTTAAGTGACAGATTCACATTTAAAATGAACTCGGTAGTGCATGCATTCCGCCATATTGAACGAATTTTAATATTTAAAGCTCTGGCCTACTAGTTTTGGATCATTGTCAGTGCAAACTGGGCGTATGACCGACTGCAGAGGTACACATTGTACTTCGAGCTTTTAATAAGAACAAAGCTTTAAAAGAGGTGTAGTTTGTACATAACACCGCATTTTATATTTTAATTCTTACTACAACAATGGATGCTGTTGTAAGGGATTAGGCCTACTCTTGCGCAAAACTGCGCACGCAGAAAAGAAAGCACAAAACAACATACGTACAGTGTAGGTCTTATTGTGCAATCAAAACTCTGACAAATTATTGAGGTTTCAGTGGGAAGGATTTTGAATTTTGCATCAAATGTTACTTTATTGGATATCGACATGGCTCAAATTGTAAAAGAAAAGATGCTCGAGAGAAACCTTGATCCATATGATATAGACCTTAGGTTTCGTTTTCAAAACGTACACGGTTATGGATTTTCGACGTGTAATGAATGCAGGAATCGGTGGACGTCTTTCATGTGCTGGATAGGGATCGATCTCTCGCGTCAACGCATCTACAAAAGGTAGATACTTTGTTTTCAACACATGCTCTCTAATTTATGTTATCAACTCTCTCTCTCTCTCTCTCTCTCTCTCTCTCCTTCCCAGGCTATTCAATTAATACCTACCGGTACAGGTATTCCATTAGATTTAAATACGTTCATTCCATTACTGAAAGTGGCATCGCCATAAAAGAGAGAGAAACATGCAAATATTGGACGCAAGGTCCGTTTGCTAAAATATTGTGCCCCAATGTTTTACATGTACTATTTTAAAAAGTTTTTTTTCCTTCCAATTCTGTAAGGTGGAAACAGAAGCATAAAGTCTGTGGTGGCGAGGCTGTTCCCAGGTTTTCCAGAAGTGTTCTGGAGTATATGATAGACTTAGTTCTGGACAGGTACTTAATGTTTTCTTGGAAATTGTTGTTGTTGTTTTTTTTAATACTGTATTTAACATTTTTCTTCTATATTTATTTCATCTGTTGATCAGAATATCTATTTATTTTAAATGTCTAAGATACTCTGTTTGGAATTTTCGTGCCAAATCGAGTTCTCCCCGAGAAAAAAAATCCACTTCCTAATGAATCACTGCTCGACCCGTCCCAAAACGCAGATTCGATGCTTAATGCCACTTTAACTGATGGATCTGCAAATACTTGAGCAGGCGATTAGGCTGCAGTATCTGGCTGTGCATTTCAAAAGGAAATATCGCCACCAGGTCCTTTTATTAGAGGAGATAAAACGTTTTTAAAGTCTGAATTGGGAAAGATAATTTGCGTTTTAGAACACAGTATCCAGAAAAAAAAATCTGAAATAAGCGCAGTGTATCTTATCTGTTTATCCATTATCCATATCTTATGGATGACATGTTCTCTTTTCTCTGTTTGGCAAAAAAAAAAAAAAAAAAAGATATGAAGTCATGGGTCAATATAATTTTGGGACGACGTCGTCGATGAATAAAGATAATTAAATAATATTTATCTCAATTTAAAGTCACAGAAATTAAATCACGATCTGTGCTCATTATATAATAATTTGCATTTAAGATATGAAGACCTGGTGGAGTATGACGGGCAGTTGCCAGGACAGGCCCCAGGTAACGAGGCGAGACGACTTAAGAACCACGACCACGTCAACTGTGAGAAATGTCACTGGGGAGACTGCCAGGAAAACTCGCGACAGTGCTGTATCAGGCACTAAATGCATATCCGCTGCATCATAGTGATCAATCATACAGATGAAAATGCACCACCAGCCAACGGACTCTGAGTATTATCCAATCGTTCCAAAGAGTTGTATCATACAATTGTGATTGTATACTGAATGCGTGTATCTGGCAGTTTAGACAAACATCCAGAACTACACCCTTTAGCAGTGTAGTCAGATTTGTATTGCTACCTTTAATTTTACTTTTAGAGCTGCATCATATGTTTGGTTCATTTTTATCGCAATTTGTTTGGTATTCCATTAGTAGCACGCAGTGGTTTAGCTATACTACATGTACATTTAAAACATTTCCTGGAAGTTTCGGCAATTTATAAATTAATCACCAAGGCGATCTGAACACACGTTTTTGAGTGGTACATGTACGTTTCTAGCTGTTGTCACTCTCTGGTAATGGAGAGACTGACTGGATTTCACTCGTAACAATAATAGCTAGAAATTGAGGGTTGGTATAGATATTGATTGGGTGTGCCTTGGTCATTAGGGACGAGTTGCTAAAATTTCTACCACATTTTTTTTGTTAATTACAAGCTTAATGTAACCTTAACGACAGTTTGTTAACTCTGAAAAAATAATGTGCATTCCTCCATAGAAAAGCGTTCATATGCGTATTTTGTTTTAAATATGTGTGTACACGTGTGTGTGTGCACGAGTGTGTGTGTGTGTGCGTGTGTGTGTCTTTGTAAATAAATTTTGCATTAACCTTATTATATGACACATATTCCGATTTGTAACGACCACTGGTGTTTGATATGAAAGATATATTAGCCTAAAGTAGAATAATTCACTGAGCTATACCGGATGTTCACTGTTCATGATGGCAGCATAAGCCTGTACATGTATGCCCTGTATAAAACGTGCGTTTATGTCGTGCGATTTTTTTTTTTTTTTTTTGCATATGTTTGTGTGTGTGTGTTTAGGGGATTTTTGTTAGTATTATTGTTATAATCCTTAGTAGATTTTCGTCTTGTTGCGTGCTATAATGCTTGTACGTAATAATCTTCAGTGAAATAAAAAGAATGAGAAAACAATTAGAAAGAGCGATTATCTATTTAACATAGAGAATCAACAGAGGAGCATAAATTAACAAAGAATCGTTTTAATGTCACAAAAACATGTCATTATTCGGATATGTCCTTGTCTCCCAGATAACGTATTAGCATCGTGTTTTGATTAAAAATCAGATAATCAGCAAGTGCGTGAAATCATGCTTCAATGGAAATGCTAACGGGGATTATTTTTTGCGAAAAAGGGTCCTACCTCCAACCTAACAGAGATAAATTAAAGACGTTTCCGCATGTATATTAAGGCAATAAACTCGCCTCAAAAATCCCCATTTATTTATTAATTAATTAATTTATTTATTGCGATAAGGCTGATATCAAGAAGGAGACCTTAGGTACTAGTATGTAGATACCGCAAATATCGCACGAGTGCCTTCCCACGAAGTTTCGGCAAATACCGCCATGATAAACGAGAGACGAAGCATATGGTCATAACGAATCTTATCTGATATTCAGGTTGGGCTTCTTTGAAAGACCTTTATTTAGAAACGAAACCGAAACTTGTCGTGAAAATCCCGCCATCGTGGCTACACATGCGCATTGTGATTACCACAAATATATATATAGTGCACCCAGTTCAGATTACATCAGATTAGCATGTAGGATTGATTAGTGGGAAAACACTCATGATAACTTTATATAGCCTATATTTTCAACCCCCTCCTTCTGGAAATCACCAGTTTTAATTTCTGTTGTTGCTATAGACAGACGCCTGTATTATTGAGGCGCAGGCAGACTACTGGTATCTTTACCACACAGACTATTACTGGTATTAAGGTGGGTATATTCAATATAATACTTAAATTAACAATAACTTTTCTGTAGCTTGTCTATTACTGGTACTAGAGGGGTGATAAAGGGGTTGAACTCAGGAAACAAGGTTGCTGAGGTTTTTATTATTCATTTTACACGTTACCCTGAAGACGGCATTTTCTATGAGAAAGCACTCGGAGGTGAAGGCAGAGAATGTTGACTTCTACCCCTGATTGCCTCAACATTTAATGCTTATTTTTTAGGTATCAGACCTTTTTAATTCAGACTTACCCAACTACTAAATAAATTACAAAATTTGGACATGGAGAAGAAAAGTCACGTTCTGTTACCTATATGAATGAGATTATTGTAGTTTTATCTTGTGACCCTGTCAAGGTATTATTTTAGGAGAGCACAGAACTATATTTTAGCTATCAAGACCTACACAGTAAATGTTTTATCGGTACCCTGACAAATTATTCACGTTTGCGAAGGATACCTGATTTGTGCAATGAATAGTATCTGTATTTTGTAGAATATTGGTATGGCTCAAATTATAAGAGAAAGAATGGACGCCAGAAATCTGGATCCAAATGATATAGACCCTAGATTTCGTTTTCAAAACGTATACGGTTATGGAAGGGCGACGTGTAAGGAATGCAGGGTTCGGTGGACGTCTGATTTGTGTTGGATACGGATTGATCTCGTGCGTCAACGCATCTGCAGAAGGTAGAGACCAAGACCCCATTCCCAGATATTAGATCGATCAAACTAGATCGACCTAACTACCTGGGGGTTCACGCTAAATAGCGTGAACCCCCTTACAGCTTGTAGTAGGGGGGACGGACATTTAAGCCGGATTATCTGACAGTAATCTAGTGAGACTCCCCACGGGGATAGATCGATATAAAATCTATGGGAATGCGCCCCAAGTGTGACAGGAATAGTAGTCCTCGAAGAACAGTTGACCGTTCCCCATTACTTTGTACGGGTGACATTCGTCTCATATACTCCGAGTAACCCTTACCTGAACTAATCGTATTGGACCTCAGACTTCCATTTCTGGGACTGCCATTCCTGCCACACCGGAATCTTGTTTACGATTCATGCTCTAGCCTCTCGCATCCTCTCTCTCTCTCTCTCTCTCTCTCTCTCTCTCTATCTTCTACGTTATATATAGATATTCAGCTAACACTTGACCAAGTTAGTACTTTACCGATATTAATACTTTTCCATTAAGCCCGTGCATTCCATTATTGAAATAATGATATAATAATATATCCGTAAATATAATGTCGTGCTCCATTATTATAACTTCTCTATTTTACTAGCTATTTTTCTTTCCAATCCTGTAAGGTGGGGACAAAGGCATAAAATCTGTGGTGGCGAGGCTGTTCCCAGCTTTTCCAGAAGTGATCTGGAGGATATGATAGACTTAGTTCTAGACAGGTGATTTTTCAGCGTTATTTATTTATTATTTATCATTCTGTTCTTGTTCTTGTTGTTGTTTCTGATGCTGTTTTTGATGCTTTCTCTTTCACTTATAATTTATCATTTTGCCCAGTACAGGGTATATCTATTTGTTAATTTTTAATATCCGATGTTTTCTATTCGAGATTTTCATGCCAAATTGATATTTCCCCGAGAAACCCCCACCCCAAGTTACGAATCACTGCTCGACCCGTCTCTGCACCTTTTACGTTTTACGTTCGACGTTTTATACCATTTTGATTAAACTAAATCTAGTTCAAACCACGGGCAAGCTAACATTGACCCCGCTATCTACAGTATGCCTCCTCATTGCAGAAATGTCGACCATAGGTATTTTTATTTGGGGGTGGGGGATATTGTTTCAAGGTCTGACTTGGGAAAGGTCATCATCTTATCTTGTCTGTTTATTCATATATTTAAACATATATTATTGATGAGATGCTGCCTTTTCTCTGATTGGTCAAAAACAGATATGACGTAATCGGCCAATGTAATTTTTGTGACGACGTCATTGATCGTTAATCAGTAAGGGCCCCTTTACACTGGACGGCGTCCTTTCTGCGTCCAGCAGTACGGCCCCATTTGAGAGTTAAAGAAGTATAATACTTTACGTGCCGACAACTGGCCGATCATTGAGCATTCATTCTGATACAAAATCAATGCTCGTGCCTCCTTATTAAGACCACAGCGATGCCAAATTTCATGGTCGCAGAAAGGACGCAGAAAGGACGCCGTCCAGTGTAAAGGGGGTATAAGAAATCTCACTTGTCACACTTCAGTTTCACGGACATTAGATCACGATCTGTGCTTATTATAAAATAATTTGTATTTAAGATATGAAGACCTGGTGGAGTATGACGGGCAGTTGCCAGGACGAGCCCCAGGTAATGCTGCCAGACGACTTAAAAACCACGACCACGTCAACTGTGAGAAATGTCACTGGGGAGACTGTCAGGAAGACTCGCGACAGTGCTGTATCAGGCACTAAATGTACACCCACTGCATCATAGTGCTCAGTCATATATATATCAAAATGAACCATAAGCTATTCCCTCAACAGAATTGATTTTGACATGCACAGATATACTAGTAGTAGGTGAATGTCTCGGACAAATCATGACAATTAAATATGCTGTGCGGAAAAGTGCACATAATTAATTCTGCGGCCCTACCGTGTAGTTGAGGGTAACCATAAGCCGCGCTAAGGGGCATGGGGTTATTTATTTATCTATTTATTTATTTGTACTGAGTATACCGGTATGTAATGTATCAGGAATTTTCTGCAAATACCCAGAAGGACAACCTACAGCAGCTGTGGTCAATTTAGCAATTTGTACTGCTACTGTACGTATATCGTACAGCATGTAGGGACCGATTGCTTTTGTTTTACCAGTACGGCAATTTACTGAAGGTACTTTGATAAGGGCACACCATGAGCGGTACTCATACCATTAGCGATACCACACTTATAATATATCCTGGAAATTTCAACAATTTTCTCTTGATCACCAAGATACAGAACTTGACCAAAACCATTGAGAAAGTTACAATTATAGGATATAAACCCAGAATTTGAGTGGTTAGTTTTTCATTGTTCTTCCTCTCTCTTAAAGGGGAGGCTTGCCTGTATAGGGACTGGGTGGCTTTCAATCGTGACAGTGAAAGTTTGAAATTAAGAGCTGGTTTGCTCTCTAAAACACCAAAAAATTTTCGGGGCCCTTCCGCAGGCCCCGAACCCTTCACCAAGAGGGCGATGGTCTGCTTCCGGACCCCCCTTCAAATAATCCTGCATCCGCCCCTTCTGGGTCATAAATATTAATGTTATTGATAAGATCCTCGCTCCGCTCTTTATACTGTAGTTAAAAATTAACGTAAGCAGGTCATGTTTTAAATCAAAGTGAAGCATTCTATCTTGGGACGGTCCATCTTATCGGATCTTCTAATTACGATTCACTGTCCACGGGTTGCCAGTTAAATGACACACCCCTTACCTGTCTCATACTGCTATTTTCACACGAGTTTACAGTTAAACTGCTTTTTTCGCACGTTGTTTCAAGTGTTACTTCAATAATAATGTACTAGAGTTCGCGTTTGTGTCAATTGTTCGCGAATTTATTATTTCCTCCACCAACAAGAAGTTATGATTTCATCGTCGATGGTTTGTCTATTTCGCCGTTTGTCTGTATACCCCCAGTAGTTAGTGAACGATTTTTAATATATCCTCTAATGCAATTTCATTTATCCAAGCGATTATAAAACACATACTCTGTAAACAGATTAATCAGGAGTGTTTCTTGTAGTTCTTAATGATATATCGAGAACTACAAGAAACACTCCTGATTAATCTGTTTACAGGAGTGTTTCTTGTAGTTCTCGATATATCATTAAGAACTATTTCCCGTGTGTACCAAATTATTGGCAGATCAAGAGGTCACAGCAAAAAAAAAATAAAAATAAAAATAATAATAATAATAATAATAATAATAATAATAATATAGGGAAAAGAAAGAAAGAAATAAAGTATTAAAACAGGAACAAGATAAAATGTTTTGTATTTGTGTATTAAGTGAGGCCCAAAAATTCCATGTTCCTACTCGCCACCCCCCCACCCCCCCACCCCCCCCAATCCGACTTCGCCAGTGCGCTTTGTTTTCGAAGTCAGGGAATCTAGTAAGTATCAGATTTGTATATAATTAAGTGAAGGAAAGATACTCCTGTCTTCTAAGCTTGTTATTGATTTGCATACCACGATTGTTTATGAACGTTAAATCGTTATTGATTGTATAAAACGCAGGGGAAAGGAACGTCACGTACAAGTGACGAGATCACGCTATTTCACAATGTAAGTTGAAAATGTCGAGAGTTTGTTAGCCACTATTGTTTTGTACCATTGTGTGTTGAGGAAAAACAAAGCATGATTTTATTTATTCTATTTAAAGAAACGTGAAAGCAAGAACAAACAATAAACATTCGAAAAAAGAAAAAAAGTGGTTCACACTGCACCTGAGCTTTCGTGACGGTCTTTTTCTGCACGAAATAGTTGTGCATTTCCATCGTAAGCGTTCACGAAACTGTAAAAGATTCATTTCGTAAATGGCTATTTATTCCGGTCAAGTTACTTTGGCTAGGCTTTAAGCAATGGTATATTAATCAAACACGCCAAATCATTTTGCAGTTACTGATGCATCTGTTCAAGTAAATATTTTTCAATTCTTATAAGTGGTTGTGTGCAATAGGCATTACTGGCACGCCAACTGCATAATGGTGCATGCTATGTAATCATATCTATAAAATGTACAGTATGCGCGGTAGACCTTGTCAAGTGAATTTGTTATCAAATTTCCACATTTTTTTTCCTTCATCACCAAGGTGCACATGTACTGGTACCTTACCTTAACCTGTTGAGAGGATCTATTGTTTAACTCGTCTTTTTTTCTTTCTTTTTTTTTTTTTTTTTGGGGGGGGGGGGTAATGTATTTTCTTTCGTTCCTAGTCATATTCACCAGTCTTCATCGCCATTATGAGAGAAACTAAAAAAACAAGAAATTTACAACTCTAAAACGTGTTTTTGTATCGTATATCCATGATTTTGGATACAATATATAGTACTTTGGCGATATTTAAAGGGGGACTGAAAGTGTTAAAATCTCCAGGAATTTCAAGGATTTGCTTACCAAACGTGTAATGCTCATTGTATGGCTCGAATCATTTCTTCATGGCTTCATGGCTTTGTCATTATTTACCTAGCAAAATTTACTAAAACTTACCAAAATTATCGAAAATCGGGTTCACGAGCTTTCAACAGTTGAAGGACGCCAGCAGGCGTATCCTTGGACGCCCTTGTGCGTAATTTTTTTTTCAAAAATGTCGATTTCTGTTTAATAATGTTTCTGTGTGATCGTAAGATTTTATATAAAATACTAGTAGAAAAGTAGACTTGAAACTGGACAAGCACCAGTACGCTAGAACAAACACCAGAACCATAACGCATACCTAGGCTTGTGTTCTTTAAGAATTTTGGTAAATACTTGGTATATTTTGTCAAGAACTGTAATGCTTGCAAATTTCAAAATTCTACGTGCGTGCGTGCTCCCTTTTGGAGGAGAAGCTGGTTTTGTTGATTAATAACAATAAATGTTGTTCTGAAATTTAAAAAATCAAGAAACGTTTGGATACAGTATTTCAATATGTGCTAAGCTGAAAAGGGCAAGCAGTGGAAAAGCCCAAAAAAAAAAAAAAAGACAAAACTTCAACCCTCAATCTTTCAGAGGCGATAGTGGTCTAGATGGTGGCGAAAATGAAGCAACACGAGCAACTTGCAAATGCGCTAAGCACGGGTTACTTGAGGTATAAAATTCCATTACGCCATCCCAACATTACGTTTTCATTATCTAAATGACGAAACCATATCTCACACGCAGCATCCGCCTTCTACTTAAGCGGCCTTTCCGTCAAAAATCGGTCATAGAGCAAGTCGGAGATCGTTCTAGGAAGAGATCAGAAGAGTGGTGGCCTAAAGAAACGTTCACTATATGTGGAATGAAAAGAAAGAAACTGTCCATTAACTTTTTTTTCTGTGAGGAAAGAAGTATTGCAATTATTGCTTTGAGTAGACAGGCCAAAGTGTCTAGCAAGTGCAAAAACATCTGCCGGGTAAGCTGGACAATATCTACAGAATATTTAAAGTCTTCAAAGAACTCCCGATCTGTACCGCACTACCAAAATGCTGTTTTATCTCATCCCTTTTTGTCTCGTGCGCTTTTCGCGGTACCAGCTTACGTCCCTGTATGCTGGCGCCCCTACCGGAGAACTGGCTGGCAGTATTGACGCCTTGTCCAATTGTCATTTTAACTTCTCTGGCGAACGTTTCGATCAAATCATGTCCACTCTCGGGATACGCGCAGACGTGTCTCAACAAACGCTGTTTAGTTTAGTGGTTCAAAAATGCCAATTCGCCGTGTTCAATTTTTACCAAGAATCCCCGATGTCTTATCACATTTTTATCATCGGGGTGAACACGACCCAGTGCCGCACATTCATAGACGAGAGCAACAGGAACGAAATTACGTTCATTGAATTGAAAAGGAAGCTAGACGTGCTCATTTTGGACGGTCTCTCCTTGACAAGGCAAACCGTCGATGAAGCTAACGGAATCACCGTTCACAGCCCGGTGGGTGTGAACACTACCGGTACAGTGGGAAACGCATCTGACTCGGGTTTAACGGGCAGCAAAGCCTTTTGTTTCCGCGCATTTTCAAAGAGGGGACATAACGAAGCAGAAAATTCACTCACTCTTGCCGGCACAAGCAGGAAGGAATCCGAACAGATAGTGAACAATGTACTCAACGAGAACTATGGTGTACGCTATTACTTATGTCTAGTTAAAAGACGACCTGAAAATGACGTGATCCTTGGAAACCCTATGTTTTCTCCATCCACTTATGACGGTCCTTGTGGTTTGACCGAACTTTCCCCGTCAGACTTCGTGGCTGAGTTTATGCTGGATATATCACAGGAAGAATGTACCAAATTAAACGGCCCCCTGTCTCTGCCCCAAGCCTACGTCTGTTTGTCATATGAAGAAAAACTCACCAAACACAGGTTATTGTGTCCACTCAGTCACCACGTGGCCAATTTCACGTTGTTGGAGCCAAAAGCTCTCGTTAGCACGGCTTGTGCAGACCTCCTGCCAGACGGCGCAGAAATTTTGTCAGCCGATATCGTGGAGGACGGGCTGAAATGCGTCTCAGCAGTTTTACCTATAGGGACATTTGAAGAACACCAAAGTTTCAGCATATCTTTGGCGTATGTATCGGTAGCGATGTGTCCCATAGGCATCATCTTCGATGGAATCCTCGTCTCTACTTTACATCGCGGAGGAAAATCTTTCTTTTCCGAATCGGCATTGTTCCTCTTTATCACGTACGCCACGGTTAGCATATGTCGTCTAGTTATGGAGTTGACCTGCAGTATCTTCTTAATTGTACATGCATCTGACATCTATTTCTACACGAACGTTTTTCCTGATTGGGTATGCACGTTGACGGAATTGGGGTATACATTTACGTACGACTGGTGCGTCTTCACGATCTTCTTCATTACCGTCAACCGATTCATTGTCGTTTGCTTCCCTTTAAAGAAACAAACACCCACTGCAATATTAAAAAGTGTAAGTAACACTATTGCATTCTTACTCAAAACTGCAGACTTCATTCATTTTTTGTTTGTTGATGTTTTATTAATTTATTAATTTATTTAGCAATTAATTTTTTCTCATAATTTATATTTTGTTCTTGCATTTTGCATTTCGTATAAATTTAAGTTCTTGACTGTTTGTTATTATGAGGTAATAGCTTAGATAAGGTGGGCTACTAAAAGTGCCAAACTGCGAGCTGCACAAAATCGTGCACGGTCACGGAAAGAAAAGTGTTCTAACTGCTAATTTCGTCTTTTTAGATGCCAAATAAGTTTTATGAGCAGGCATGAGAACAATTAAGTTACTTAAATGACGCACACATTTTTTTTCTTGCATAACTGCTTCGCGTGACTATTTAACAACTGTTGATTTCTTTCCACATTATATATACTAAACAAAACAAAACAGGAAAAATGATGGTACAAGTCTAAATTATGCAAATATTACAGGTATGCGGCACCGACGTTACGCACATGTTCACTTTTTTAGTGGAATAAACCACTTTTTCTTTCCACAGGTAATCATCGGTTCATTGCTATTCCTTGTGTGTTGTTCTGCGTACTTGGCTGTTCACCGTCACATCCGCGAGGACACCTCGTGCCCTACCAATAACCTGTCCAACGTGGAATTCATCACAGCGTACAGAATTTACTTCACTACCCACACGTCAGCTTACTGCCTGCTTTTCTTCGGTATTTTGATGATGAATTCCAAGATAATACACCGAATATGGTCACAGGTGAGAAAACGCAAGAGCCTCACCACAAGCCAGGCCGCTTTCCAGACCCCGAACAAGGAGATCGCCAGCACCGTTTCTTTAGTTGGAGTATCGGTGTTGTTTATTATCCTCTGTGGGCCTCAGTGTGTGTGTATGATGTTGCAGTCATTCCTGACATATGACATTGTGAACGAATCACTTGATATCATCAGCACTTTTGAAGCAGTCTCTAGAATAAGTTTTCTGATCCACACTAGCACATGTTTGCCCGTCATCTTGTTTTGCGGTTCTCGGTTCCGTCAGATGTTCAAAGAAAAAGTTGAAGGGTTTTTCTCCGGTTTTGTTTTGTCCAAATCCACCAAATCCACCACCAACACAACCAACTAAACCTATCTTGCTGTCCCGCTCACCCTCTCTCTCTCTCTCTCTCTCTCTCTATCTCTCTCAAGGATCATGCCGCTGTTAAACTTGACTTACAGGCTTATTTTCCCTCGTTAAGAACTAAAGTTAAAGGTATTCCGTAAATGCTGTTGTCATATCAACCCTAAAATGGCCAAACTGTAAAATCCAAGATATAGACATGATGATTTAACGGTGCTTGAAACCGGACGGCAGTCTACAAAGGTTGGCATAGGTCTTTTTGGAGATGTTTTAAACGATGTTGTTAAATTCCTGATTTGATGTAGTACCTTAGAGGCTGACATAAATGTATGTGCACTTTTTTATGTGGTAATTTGTTGATCTATTTTTTGTATTAATGTTGTTAAATAAAGACGGTTAGTACTAGGAAGGTCACACTTTTTCATAGTTGCAAAAATCAGTGAATTAGTAATTTTTAAGAAAAAAACTAATGTTGACATAGAAATTTGCCATGTAGGCTTTTGTGATATTCAACACAAAAAATTTGTTCAACCCCATCAGAAAAAAAACCTCATCAATGTTTACCACCATCAAGATCACTTACTATCTTAATTCCTGGCCTTACATGATCATAATTTCTGTTAAGGCAGGTCAAATTCACATAAAAGCAAAAACAGAACATGCCGTGTCGTTTCAAATTACCGGTACTACCTACATGTATCCCAATATTTCCCATTGGTGAGGATTCTCCGATCTTATATACGTTAGCATGTGGTAAAGATGATATTATACATAAACTGTGCAATAGCAGATGCCTTAAATGTTTGTCAAAAATATATTGTTGAACCCCTGTATGTATATTTAAGTGATTTTGGTGATTGATATTCCATAACAGCCATTTACGCCTTTATATATACAGTATGAATAAATAAATATGATAAAAAATAAAATGCCTGCTCGTTATCTGTGACGAAACTTTCTTCCTCTACATGTTAGTTAGCATCGCTTTAAATAACTCACACACTGTAAAACGCGTTAAAATACACATTATTGTGACGCGTTGTGTGAGGCGAGATTGCTTATTGTGTGCATTATTGAACGAGATTTGCTTCCAATTGTAAATCCGGCTTTTTTCTGGTCAGTAGTACTTTAATTGGAAGTTTTTAATAATAACAGAAAAGTTAATGAATGTTTTTCTGTGTTCGGCATGTGGAAATTCTGAGAATATTTTTTAACAGTTGATTTGCTGATCAATGTTTGACATTGGGCTTCAACTCACCCGTTAGTTTGCTTTTCTTCGTCGTCTCGTCACCAGAGCTACGGTATATTATAATAATAACGGCATATAACAATAATAACATTTTAACTTTTTAAGAAGATAAAATTTGAAAGGGCGTGTTCGCTTGCGGGAAACACAAGGGCAAGAGGGTAACATCCGAGTAGGTCCGAGTGCTCGCATTGCAGCAGGTGCGACGATAACATCGACGGCCACTTATCTCACATGCCAAAGGTCAGTCAGGCGATTGAAACAATGGCGACCTCCTGCTTCTCAGACTTCCTACTATAAATACATGTATATGTTTATTTCTGCCCAGTTCCATTCACAGGGAGATGTCAGGCGTTCTGAAACATGTCAATAAACACAGTAAGTGTTAGTATCAATTCTTTAACCTCGCATTCTGACCCTCTGGGCCTATAGCATATTTCGATAGTTTCAAGTTATGTCGTCGCTAACACCGTCGATCATCGACATTTTGCAACATGGAGCAAAGGGGAAGTTTACATACACCTATTCACTTCGGTTAAGGTCACTCTCCCTGTTATCTTTCTTCATTTGTATAGATAGCATTGTCACACCATAATTCAAAGGGCACTTATCTGCACAGTTCGTTTTGTCGGTGGTTTTTAGTTCAATTTTGGTGTAACAAAAGTATGTGCTTTTCTTGGATTAAATAATTCCCTACTTCATTCGTAAAAAGTATATGTGTAGAAATATAGTATATAAATAAATGTCTTTTTTCGAAGTTAAACGTTAAAGTCCATAAAACAACATAAGAGATAAAAAGATAATAATAGAGAACGGATATTTCGATGTTATGTAACAGGGTTTAGTCCATGGAACAGTAAGATCGCATTCACAACGAGTTGAGCCAGGCTTTACAAATCCTGGGGACTAAATATGGCGGACGTACATGTGTCGTCCCAATGGAGCCGAGATTTAATGACTGTCCCCCCGCAGGGACGACGTGTGGGGAGGCGTGTGAGAGGCGGAGAGACTATTAAAAGATTAGGTGGTTTTTCTTTCATGTACGACCGCCATATTTAGTCCCCAGGATTTGTAAAGCCTGGCTCAACTCGTTGTGAATGCGATCTTAGTCATGTTTTGGGTCAGTAAAATGCCTTCTGAAAATATAGGTTTCAGTTCCACTTTCAATTTTACTGGATTTGTTGCTCTTAATTGGAAATATTCCATGGACAGGGTACTACCACCACAGACATTGATACTCAGACTGGCTTTTATTTTAATGTTTATATCTCATTTATTTCTAATATGAAAAAGTATAATAATAGTAAGCAGTTCAAACAGGTGCCATTTTACTGCATTCTGTATACAAATGCTATTGTCTTAGAATGATATTAGATCATAACATGCTGTTGTATTTTACCTTTCAGAGAT
Organism: Lingula anatina; assembly: GCF_051362555.1. Lineage (NCBI taxonomy): Eukaryota > Metazoa > Brachiopoda > Lingulata > Lingulida > Lingulidae > Lingula > Lingula anatina. The sequence goes on along the minus strand of NC_141773.1, from coordinate 13,384,401 downwards.
TGGTACAAACTCTCTCTCTCTCTATTTAACAACTTATTTCTCTCTTTATCTAATATACACAAGCACAAGATTGGATTTATTCTTTTATAAGTGATTTATAGAAATTATTTTCTTTAATGAATTACTTATTAAAATAAGGTTGGCTTAAGCTTCCTACAGGTGGCCTCACACACTGGTACATTATCAAGTAGCCTTCTAATTATATAAAGAGAGTTAATAACAAAGCTGAATCATAGAATTTAAACTTTCTGAACTATACAGTTGAGGTATGGAGTGACATATCTGGTTGTCAGTTACATCACATATATAGTGGCTTAATTAACAAAATTCAATCAGCTTTCTGAATAGAATAAAATAAGTTATTTTTAAAGAATGTACTAGTAGACCTTTCTGAGTGTCTGTTTCATTCCCAAATATAAAAGATCACCCAATTTATAAAATTTGATAAACTATGGCAGTAATTTACCCCAGTTTTAGCTATTATTTAATCTCAATAATACTTGTACTATTACCTTGGTGTCCATGGAAAAGATATTTTTTATTTAATCTGATTGTTGTCTAGTACCTCATCTGCACTGGGTTTTAGAGATAAGTTTTATCTCCCTGTAATTTTATATCTAGCCTCTGATAAAGTGTGTTATGACGCATTCATATCATGTAGTATAACTATTAAGTAAAGCTTTAATAAGTAAGAAATAGAAAAAACAAAGTAGTGAAGAAAACTGCACTTCTTCTTACCTGGTTAGTGAAGTTCAGGAATGGTTTGAAAGAAGATGTGAAAGAAACTTAGGACATGATAATTATAATTATAGTTTTGTGATAAAAAATACTTGTGACTTGACGGAAAAAGGGAACAAATTTCTCTTTGATGTTTTTACAGGATATTATTATTATTATTATTATTATTATTATTATTATTATTATTATTGCAGTTTAATTAGTTTCACAATTTTTTTTACATTTAAATTCATGGTTAGTAGTATGTTATATTGTTATCATTTTGTGTAATTGTCTTTTTCTTTGTACAAATTGATATAAAGTCAAGAAAGGGTTCTATTTTCTTTAAAGCAAGGCCACCGCCCCCTTTTCGCTCAGTTGATACTGAAATCTGTTTGCTTGATAAATGTGCTTACACTGACAGGACAGTCCCTCTCAGTATCACCTTTCCTTACAAGCTGTGTCTTAAAGACAGTAATTAATAAAAGTTAGTCAATTTTTATTCTCATTCTCATGCCTGTTATGGGCAAGGTACGTTGCCAACTTTGGAAATTGGATTTTGCTTGCTGTCAGGTGAGAGCAGTAGACCTATCTTCAGTGTGAACATACCTCGTGACCATGTGGTATGTCATAATAATATCATTGTGTAAACAGTGATCCAGGTCATCAGGAAAATTAACGGTCTATTTAGGACACCATGTCACACTAAGTTACCTTTGAGTGATGAGTTCACAGTCAGGAGACAGGTTGAAGTGACTCGTTTCTTCGTGGTGAAAATTCTTTATTATAGGTTTTTCAAAATAGTAGTTCCTAAAACCTGACAGTATTGCACTGCATGTTCTGCCACAATGGGCTTCGTGGAAACAATCCATATCGTAGTCACTAAAGGATTCGTTTACATATTTTTAGTACCTGGTTTTAAAGAAGTCTGATGTCTTTAATCATTTGTAATAAGGACATTTTTTGTCATCAAACTGGACTGAAGCCTGCTAGTTGAAGGATTGATTTGTAGACCAGATGGACAATTGAAATAATGTCTTATTGGAAGAAGACACAGGAATCCAGTTTTATCAGAGGCAATATATATAATGTAAGGGTATATAGTAAAATTCTATAATCAGCACTGGGCAGATGTAGACCTGCAAGATATCATGGTTTTTAATTTATATATATATTTATATATATACACACACACACACACACACACACACACACACACACATCACTCAAACACACAAACACAGGCACACACACACACTAGTAATTAAGAACAAACTTAGAATGTATTTCCCCATTGATAATTTTAGCATCATTAGGGAAATTAACAAGTCAAACAATAAGCAAGGGTTACAGTACAATCAAGTCATACAGCTTATTTTTTTCATCTTTGTAAGTCGTTTAATATTAAATTTTAATAATGTCAACTTAAAGGTATTTTTCAAAAATCATTACTAGTATATGTCATGATCAATTGTTTTGTTTTAGAGTTATGTTTTAGATGAGGCATTTAAATATCTTATTATCTAGAGTTATGTTGGCCTAAATGTCACAAGAGAAATATTTGTTTATGGAGGGAACTATTTACATATGATTATTTTAACAGGGTTAACATTGATATGACTGGAGTATGAAGCCAGACATCTATTTGAAATTAGGGCACAGTTGTCTAAAAATCAGTTACTGTACTCACAGCATCTACCCCAACTTATGTATAGTTTACCATTTCATGTCCAAATTTGCAATATCCCCCCCACACACACACACACACACACGAAAGGAAGTTGCCGTAATTTTGTTTGTAATTTTTTCTCTTATTTGTAAGTGTAGCCAGTAGGCCTTTCACATTTTTATATAGGTAGAATGGGGTGTTAGTAACTTTGATTTTAAATTTATTAGTACTAGTATTAGTAGCTTTATTTTGACATCTCAGTGAGATTGTATCAAATGATCAGATTAAAATTCAGTAAGAGAATGAAGTCTATATACAATTATGAAAAAGTTTATAATTGCATCTTGAGTAGATACACTTTTCTTTGAGCACAATTTCATAAATTTTGATATCTTTTGTGCAATTACAAATTAAAAGTGAGTTTATTCCTTTTTTTCTGTTTCATTATGAACAGACCTCTAGGCCACATTTATATCAGGTACATTCAAATTTTCCACACTTGCTTGATTTTCCACAAAGCACTTCAGAATTAGTTCTGATGGTTGTTTTAATGTTTTTTCTTTACTTCAGTAGCTTAGAAATGCTTTTATCTACCAGATTCAATTCTGTTGCACTTATTTTTGTGTTTGCATGCTTGCTGCCCAGTTTGAATTTTTTTGGCTATGACTTTTTGGCTCTTCCAAGACACACTGGCTTGGAGTTTAAGCTTAACAACTTGATTTTTTTTTTATAAGATGCTTTCATAGATTCACTGTAATTTTCCATTCTCTAAAAACACTGCAGTCTTTTTTCTTTTGTTGCTGTTCTCTGCTGCATTATGAACAAGTAGTAACTATGATGCTCTAAATAATTAGTATTTTCTATAATTAAAAAAAAAGAGATGCTCAAAATTTTGCTGGGATTCAAAGGATGATGGCCAAGTGTATGAAAAAACATGCACCCTTTCTCTTAAGCATTGGAGACTTCTTTGTTGAAGAATTATGGTTCTAAATTAATCTATATCTGTGGCCATCAAATGCAAAAACAAATTTGAAGCAGTAGGTCAAATGAGTTGTACAGTAATTATTTTTACATGAATTTACTTAAAGTACCAGTAGTGGATTGAATCTGAAATAATTACGTCCATTGAGGATGTTATGCTTTTGGCTTTTGTTGGTTTTTATTAGAGGTTAATGTTCAGCCAATAATTTCTGGATTAATTTTGGTGAATTGTTCAAGATAGGTTAGAAATTGGCAAACTAAAAAGCAGTTTTTGTTTCTTTTTTTTATTTTTTGGTGATCTGTTAATTGATTTATTGATGATAATTCAGCTGCCTATGCTTGGCAGTGGCTTGTGCTCTCTGAGTGCTTTTTTTTTTTACTATTAGCAGGCCCGTAGCCAGCAATTTCAAAAGGGGGGTTCTTTTTCAGAAAAAGTGGACCTTTTCCCATAAAACTTCATGTACCTATATCAAATTTTACCCAGAGTGGACCTTTTCCCAGCAAAAGGGGCGGTTCTTTCGAACCCCCCGAACCCCCCCCTGGCTACGGGCCTGATTAGTCTAGTAAGGTTAATAATAAACAAGAGAGTTATCAAGCATAAATATGGCAAATAGCATGGGTACATTTCTTCTCACACTTGTAGTTCACTTAATTATCTCACTTAGTATGCCTTATCTTTGTTTTAACCCTCTTATGTAGGTCCTTGAGAAAAGACAAAAGAAAAAAAGATTTGAGCCTTAAAGAAGGGTTAATATGTTTCTAGTAATGTATATCTTTGAATTGTAGGCATCTGGAGATATGGGACAGCGCGAGGAGGTAGCACAACAAGCAGGACGTCTCCTTTACCATGGCTCAGCACCATACAATTATAACAGGTAATAGGGTGACAGAGGGACAAGGTGGATGGAAACATGTGTGTGTGTGTGTCAGAGAAAGAGAATGGCTAGTATGTTTGTATGCATGACAGAGAGAGAGGGTAAGGAAAAGAGAGAATGTTGTTGTTTTTGTTGTGTGTGTGTGTGTGTTCATACACACGAATGTTTTGGGTGCATGTGTCTGAAAGAGAGAGAGAATGCCAGAATATTATGAAAACCAAGAATCGATAAGGGATGGAAAGGAGTTGAGCAACCCTTGTACATGTATGTATATGGAATAATGATACTTAAACATAATGTGTAAGTTAAAGTATTGTTGATTTTTTACAGAGAAGGACTTAGTTTATTGTTTTTGATATACTCATATACAATATTTCATTCTAGTTTTACAAGTACCCAGTATATCTGTATGACTGTTAACAATACACTGTAGAATCAAACACAGTCACTATCTTCTTTGAATATAAAAAACTCGAAATAAATTTTGCTGTCTTGCATTACAAAAACGTCCTTGAGGACATGCCTTTTTTATGCCAGGTAAACCCCATGATAAATGGATCGTTAATTAATTTTTTCTTTAAACGACATCAGTCAAACTTCTTAAATTTCAGACCCAGCTCTTATTCTAATGGAGGTACTGCACCAACATATGGCTCCACAACATTATCATCATCAGTGGCCTACGAGACCAATCCCTGTCCATGTTGTAAACCTATGTCCACCAGTCGGAGGGCGTTTTGTATCATGGTCACTTTTGATGTCTTGTTGCTGTTTGTGCTGTGGATTTTATATACACAGGTGAGTGTTTGATGTCTTGCCATGAACCCAGTGTAATGATAATTTAAGCGCAGACCTCTGCCAAGGCAGCCATTTTTGATTATTATTGATTGATTATTGATCCAGATCACCACCGAAACCTTATCATCTTTTCCTTGGGCCACTTCTGACAGTTCCTGAAAATTTCATCAAAATCGGTCCATAACTTATTGAGTTATGTTGATGACAGACAGACAAACAGGGGTGAAAACATAACCTCCTTGGCCAGGGTAAAAATATGATATGAATTGCATGACTACACTCTGCTGGGAGAGCTCATAAAGTGGCGCCATCTAGTACAGGGGCGGATCCAGATATATTTTCTGACAGTCTTCCAAATTATCTTCATCGATCCAACCTCATTTTTGACTGTCTTCCGACAGAAAAATTAGATACCCGTCTATGTAAACTTGAAAATCTGACCGTCTTCTAGAAGACCCGGAAGACGGCCTAAATCTGCCTCTGTAGTAATAGTGTATGTGTGTGTGTACACCAACCTTCTCTGTTTATGCACAGAATGCATGCATGAAAGTTTTCAGGACTGTGCCTGATTTCAGGATTTTCAGTCTTCATTTTTTTTTTTTTTTTTTTTTTTAGGCCTAAATGTGATAAGAAATTGCAAGCTACGTTTTCAGGATGATCAGTTTTCACATCTTTCACCCATGAGAGTGACATTTCTTTCATTATCTTTGATGCTTTCAGCTGTCTACATATGCAGGGACTTTTTCAAAGCGTTTTATGAAAGAAGTGGAAGGATATGATTTTAAGCAGTCATTATTTGACATTCCTGTAAGTAAAAATGCTTGAATACATGTTACATAATAAAAGTAACAAGTTAGCTTAAAGTATTACTTTATTTTTATTTTTTTGCTTTTCCTGTAAGAAAATGTGAAATGCAATCTAAATACAGTTTTAACAGGTAATTTGTATTTTTGTCTTGCAGTTGTTATCATTTTGGCGTTTTCTAGTCCTCATCTTTTCATATGCTGCACTGAATATGAGAAACCCATGGCTGGTGGCAGTAAGTCTTTATTTTGTATGATTAGAAAATATTGTCTTTAGCTATTTTTCTTCATTTCTCTCTGTTAGTAATTCACTTTTTGCTTATTTCCTTCATCTCTCTCTCTCTTATTTCTTCAACTTCTGTACAGTCCTCTTTTGTAGTGGAAAGGTTTTTTCTTCATTTAGCCTTGTCTTTATTATTGGTAAATTTGTCATTTAAAACTGTTGGGGTACTTGAAGGTGAAATGATTGGGAAAAAAAGTTATTATAAGTGATAGGGAAACTGCACAGGGACAACATAGAACAACACTAGTGAAATTTTTGAAATAATTATTTCTTTGTATTTTTTAATTAAAAATTTGAAAAAAAGTTAGTCCAAATTACCATTTTCATTCAGTCATCAATATGGATTTACCATTGTTGTTAGGTTGAGCTTGACATATGCATAAACACAGCACTTCAATTTTATTACAGTTTATATTTATAATTGTTTGTTTTTACATTTCAGTTAACAACATTTGGCACCTGTGTATTTCTACTGATAAAAGTGTTCATGTTCAATGTGAGACTCCTACAATTTATAATAAAATAAACTTTTGCTGTAGATTCTTAATGTCTGAAATCGGTGCTCATTTTAAATTCCGTAAAGTAATATGATTTTTGATGTATATTATTTTCATTACCTATTACGTGTATTCAAGTTTAAGGAGGACCTAGCCAGCCTTTACAGTTTATAATAAAATAAAATTTTGTTGTCGATAATTATTTCTGTCTGAAATCAGTACTCATTTTAATTACTGTTTAGTAGTGGCATATGATTTATTATAAAATTTTTCATTACTTATTATGATTTTTTATACAAAATTTTTCATTACTTAGTTTGATTTTTTTAATATAAAATTTTTCTTTAATTTTTATGATTTTTTTTTATATAAAATTTTTCATTACTTATTATGATTTTTTTAATATAAATTTTTTCATAACTTATTATGTCTGTTCCAGTTCAATAAGGACCTAGGCAGTGGACAGAACACTCTAGACTACGTTCTTATCATAATTTCCTTTGTGGTGGCCTGGGTAGAATGCTGGTTTCTGGATTTCAGGGTTTTACCTGAGGAAAAGCGAGGTTCGTGAGCTGTAGTTGATTCTGTAAGAAAATCATAATAGTTGTTTGCTGTCAGTATTTTGTATAGTAAGATTAGAAGTTCATAGCGTGCAATTCTGACTTTGTGACCTTGAGTTGATTCTGTGAAGGAAAATGAAAGTTGTTTGCTGTAGATATTTTGTATGGTAAGATTAGAAGTTCATAGCATGCAGTCTGATTGCAGTAGCTGTTCAATCCAGCACCTTTCCAAAATTGACTGTGGATGTTGACAGTCCCCCCCCCCCAATCCCCACCCCATATCAGATGTGTTATCATAATCATAAATTTGCTTAACTGTGTTAACTTGTTTACTTCCAGCTGAGATTGAAGCAAGAGGTGCTGTACTAGATGAGAGAACGTCTCTCCTGGGTCGTGGCGACCACAGAAGTATAGGTGGCACTGAAACTAATGACCAGTACTATTCTCCATATCATACCCCGCATGGTGAGTAACTTTATTGTGGCTGTGACTGAAAAATTGACATCATATAGGACTTAAGTTCAGGGATGAGATTTTTCCGACTTTTTAGCAGTCAAAAATATCATTGATCTAGGCGTTTCCCTTGACCCCATGCCATATTTTCTGCCATTTTCACTGAATGACAGTCTCATCCCTGTAAATAGAATTTATCCGTATAATGACTATGGGACGTAATAACTGGGAATTTTCAAAAACCTGACATTTGCTAATATTTCACTTTTTGAATATTTAATATCACTTTCAGACACAACAGCCAACCAACTTAAAAAATCTTTGGAGTCAATGTTTTTAAGTTTACTTACCAAACAAATTTTGTGATGGGAAATAATTGATGCTGTCCAAATAAACTGAATTATTACCACTTTCTGGATATTGGTGTGGGTGCTTGAATTCTGTAGAAATCTGTATAGATCTGACAGAGGAAATGGAAACAATTGTTATTTGAATCCATTACAACAGGGTATTAAGGCATCTAGTGACAAGTGCACATAGGTTTGTTGATGACCTGTCCAGCCCCTGGCTGTCTGCAGACATCTGTTGCTTTTTCAGTGAAAAATAAATACTAGTATGGATATCATAATTAATTCACTGATATTTTTCACAGCAATTTTAACTGGCTTTGAATTATTACTTATTAATTTGCTTTGATTTATTTTGATTGATTAATAAGTAAAATTATTTTATTTATTTAATCTATTTATTTTACTTTCAGATTCAGATGATGAAGAAGGCAGTAAAAGGTACCATTCAATACCACCGTCATCGGTCAACAGCAGAGCTTCAAGTAGAAATTCCAACCAGCTTTCGTTAGGATCACAGGTAGTTTAAGTTTGAGTTCTTACCCGAACAGCTTAAACTGTAAATGGCGTATCTTGTGTCAGAAGGCAAACTTATAAAGTTATACTCATAAAGACCAAACTGTTGACAATATTTGAAATTTGGGAATATACAGACTCTGAGACTTTTTTGGAGGGCGGGCTGGGGGAAATCACACAATTCTGCAATTTTTCATTCAGTTCTGGGAACTGAGCCAACGATTACTAAGTGTTTTGTCCCACACTAAATGATCAGTTATTTTTTCAAAACCCAGACTGTTGTCTGAAAAAAGGTCATAGAGAAAGAAATGTTCATGATTTATGATTTTAGCTTGTTGTACTGGGCAAATGAACAATAACAAGTTAACAGATTAAAAATTACCATTTTAATTCATTGTAAAAGTGTTTATCATGTATATTACATTTTGAGATCAATGTTAATGTATAAGAAAGGTTTATAATTTTACTCCTTTTTTTCTCCACCAGGAACAAGAGTACCAGAGATTAGCTGGAGGCCTTTTTGCCACGGCGATGCAGTTATACGAGAATGAGGAAGGATGGAAGCTGGATAATGGAGATGAGAAGGATCTTTCCTCGGGTTGTGTCTACAGTAAACAACTTCCCGAATTGGGAGGAAAATTTTTCAAGCTCAAAGTAAGGGATACAGTTGACTGACTTTAAATAACAGATCTGAAGTAAAAATTGCCCTTTCAGAAAATCTTCTTTTCTAGAAAAAATATGTACTATACAGTGGATGTCAGATATGTAGATTTTTTGTACACTTTATAAAATTATACAGATATTTGTCAAGAAAACCCTCTGTTTGTTTTAAAATTTAAGTATCGCCTTTGTTTCACATGGGGTTTGAATAAAAACATTCACAGTGTTTTGTGTACAACTGGATATGAAGATAAATAGTTGATTCTTAAAAAACAACTACTACAGGTGTAAATCTTTTGGTAATAATAATAATAATATTGATATTTAATTTACATTACAGTTAAAATAACACAAACTATAAATGAATAAAAGCAAAAATTGATTTTAAGAAATCGATTTAAATAGTATAGAATTAGAAACTGCATATTTGTACATGTAAGTCATAATAAAGTTCAGTCAGTTTTTGTGGTGGAGGTCTTGATTTGTCAGCTTTCTGAACTGAAGAAATGACAAATGAAAGTGAACATAATATTTATTATGTTTTGTTCTAGGGTGTAGTTAATACCACTCCACAGAAAGGTTTTGAAGAAATATATTTTAACACAGAAGATTCACCTGCGTGGAATCCAACAGTTTTGGAAAGCAAGGTGAGTAAAATAAAATAAATTTATCTGTCTTGTCAACTTTGGATATGAATTGGGATGTTTTTTTTACCTTTGTGGATGTTGATGAAGATGACAACTCAATTGCCTCAAATATTGCATTATTCTCTGTTAAATTCCATGTTCTTGTCTGCGTTCACTGATAATAATAATACTTTGTTTAGGTAAATTAATGAAAAAAAACACGTGAAAAATTTTATGTTAGGTAAGAGCTATTGAAATTATAAAAACTGAAATCAGTAATGCACATTAAATCTCTGAGTTAAAATTAATACTTGAAACTGCTGGCAAGAGGAAAATCATGAAAAATCTGTTCATTTAAAAAGGGATTTTAATTTTTTTTACATTTTTAAGTGTTAATCACCACATCTGAGACATGAACATTTTTCTGTGTGATTACAGAATTCCAAAATTTTTATTTTACATTATGGTCATTCCAAAAATCCATCAAGATAAAGTTTTTGGTTTCACTGGAAATGTTCAGAAAGGTTTTTATTTTAACTGAGGCTCATGTCTGATAATTTGACTCTGACTCAATCTCTTTTTCTCCCCAGATTCTGCAGGTAATAGACGAGCACACAGATGTGTTGTATAATATAGCTGCCGAGGCAGCTGGGGGCATGGTGTCGGCCAGGGACTTTGTCAACTTACGATGTTGGAAAGAGGTGAACGGCATGATGATTTCAGTCTCCAAAGGGGTGACCCACCCAGACATGCCAGAGCAGAAAAAATACGTAAGGTGAGAGGTTGAATTTTTTTTTTTTTTTTTTTTACACAGTTGTGTACTTCTTGAGACTCTTTGCATTGAGATCTATTCATTGAGATCTATTGGGACAGGGGTAAAAAAGATGGTAAGGGGTATATTTGTTTTAAATTTGAAACAATTGTCCTGTGTGTATTTTTCAGAGGTGAAAATGGTCCAGGGTGCTGGGTGTTCAAAGCAGTCCTTGGGGACCCAAATAAAAGTGAATTTGTCTGGATAGTTAATACAAATCTCAAGGTAAGCTTGCCATTAGGGGTTTTAAAAAGAAATATATATATGTGTTTTTTTAACTCTCCAACTCTCTCTCTCTCTCTTACTGTTTTTGTATGTGCATGTGTGCATATGTTTATCTATCTCTAATAATGTGTATATTTGTCTCTTTATGGGGGTATGTGAGTATTGGTGTCAGACTGTGTGTACTAGTATGTGTGTGGTGTGCTTGCTTGCACATTTATGCACATATCTTCAACTTCCCACATGCCTGTCTGTCGTCTGAATTATTTTGATAATTCAGAATGAATTAAAATTAATTAACTTTCTGATGTGATTATGACTTACAATAAGTCAGTTTTATATTGTGCTCAATTTTGTACCTTCCAGGGTTGGTTACCTACCTACTTAATAGACCAGGCCATGTCAGGGGTCCTTATGGATTTCTTTAAGTACTTCAATCAACGGATTAACTATCTGAACACGCTAGAATCATAGCATATATATATATTTTTTGGTAAGAATGCATTATTATTATTATTATTTTATGATTCAACATTTGTTATGGAATTCACTTGTCATAGAGTTAGGCCAATGAGTAACTAAAACTAGTAGTTGAATGTGATAAATAAATTGAGCCAATTTAAGGGAAAAAGTAACAGTTACTATGGGGCACCTAGGTCTGTTGTTTACTCATTTAATTTATAGTGTCACATTACAGTAATTGTTTTAATTTTTCATTAATTAGTCCAGAGGCTTGTTCCACAAAAATTGTACAGTTTTTGGACTCATGGTAGCCCAGGATATATAGTCAGATGAAGCTTTTAAGAATGACAAGCCTACAATGAATGTGTTTAACATACCTAAATGGGCCCTGGTAAACAATGACAGTGTAAAAACCTTATTTGAAACAGTCACAATTTGCTCAAAAATTCCAGTTAACAGATGGAAAAAATGAGATAATGAGTAGTTTTGTAAAAGCTTTGTATAATGCAACTTAGTCGACTAAGTCTCAGAGTCTAAGTCTCAGAGTCTGTGGGAGTTGTCTAGTACTTGTAACCTTGAGAAGATGGCACTAGTATAATCTCTTATGTGGCAGATATCATCATGAAAATATATAATTGAAAAGCAATTTAACAACAGTCAATGAAACTGTCATTCTATAGGCGAATAAGATTATATACCTAATTTCTGCAGTTGAGTGACTTCATTAATCTAGAGTTTGTTTTATTTTTCAGGACTGCTTTCACAGTGCTGCAAGGACTAGCTCATGAAAGTCAAGAAAATCTTTGAAGAGTTGATATATGTATATTTTATCAATATTTCTGTTTCAAATTTCTATCTTCAATCATGGTCATTTTTTAAGTAGTTGAACTGTATATTTAAAGTGAAATTGTCAAAGGTGACAGATGTTGCTCACTAATATTATTTTCTTTTCTTTGCTATGTTCACTGTGGTATAACTACATGAAAGCAGAGCCAACTAATCCGCTGCTGGTCTCCCTGCCGTCGCACACCCCATTAAACAGATTTAATCAAGGCTCTGAGGTTTAATTGCTAGACCTCTGCAGGGACAGCGCGTGTGGAGGCAGGGAGAACATCAGTGGATTAGTCACCTCTGCTTTCATGTAGGGAACGCCATATTTAATCCGAAGATCATCTACTGTGAATCCCCTCTAAATTCAGATCTTTTTGACACCACACACACTTATGCCGGATGTTCAGCCTCAGGCTTTTTTTATTAATTTGGTGTAAGTAAAAAAGCAAGACAGACAACTGAAAGCTGGCTTTATCATGGTTTTATTTGGCCATAACAGTTTGATGAGGAATTGAATAAAACCACTGGTAAAAGGGAATTCATTTGTAGTATCCACTGTTTTGTTAATCTGCTGGTCGAGAGGGATATTGCAATACTATTGGACAATTTTACAATAGCCAACTATAAGAGTTGCGGCATAATTATAATGTGCAGTGTCCTCTGTGATACCTTGCCTGGTAGCTCTTTTTCTTAATTATTAATTTTTTAAATATTTTTTCAATTGATTGCAAAGGAAACAGTTCATTTTATTTTTTATAATCACACTATGCCAGTTGAGTGCCTTGAATTGACTTTTTGAAATTGCAACTTTAAAGTTTCTCTTGTTTCAAATGTAATTGATATTTTTCTTTCATGATGAAGATAGCTTTTATGATGACTAAGTTCACGTTTTAAACAAAGACAAGTCAGTTTGCAAGAGGAAACTTTGCTTGTTGATCACTAATTTTCTATATTCATACAGAGTGCATTTTAAAGATATTTTAATGAGGCATCTGAATATGAATTGTTTATCATTTAGAATAGTGTGTTGTAATGTAATGTATTTTTAAATTATTAAAATCATGTTTGTGATGATGTGCATTTGGGAACAAAAAAGAGCAGTTTGTAAAATAAGTGATATTATGTGATGAAAATAACTTGGAATGGTGTAAAAAAAAAAAACTTATGGCAAAAATGTGATAAAAATCTTTCTGACACCAGTTTGTTTATAGAGTTTGGTATAGCTTTCATCAAGTGTTCAACGATCAAATCAGTTTACATAAGAAATCCACAGTTTGATAGACTTATACTCATTCATAGTACGGTATTCTCCATTTTATTCAAGATTTGTAATGATCTATAATATAAAGGAGTTTCAAAGAGAGCATGTAGGCTTCATTGTGCTCAAGACTTGTTAATTCTACATATCTTTTCATATGTAGTAATTTTCATTTTCAACAGTTTTATTGCTATCATGTCTCAATAAAGATTGATCTGTATGAAAGACAATTTTGGATTTACAACTTTTTTTATTCATCTTCACATCTTCTAATTTGTTACTTACTGTACATAGACTCACCAGAATGATTCTTAGGGCTAAAATACAGCTTGAGGTGGAAAATCAAGCTGATTAGTTTGTTTTTCATGTTTGGCTTTAAAATCTCATGCACCTAAAGCCCTATTGACATATTCTGATTGTCCATGTTAACTCGTGTGCAGTTTGTCTTTTAATGTTGAATCAAGTTGGCAAAACCTATTTTGTGCATCGTTTTTTTTCCTATCTGTACATTTACGGGTTTGCTGTCTCGTTATTCCCATTGAAACTGGGAATCAATGGACCTATCTTAAGAGAACTGCGTAGGGCCTTTGGATATTTATAAAATGGGCCTATACGTGTAAGCGGGGGGCTGTCCATGGGGGGGGGGGGGGAAGGATGATTCAAACTGCTTGATACTTGGGGGGGGGGGGGATTGAAAACCATAAATATTTTAGTGCACTTGGGGATTGGACAGCCGCAGGAGATGGACAGTTCAATTTAATTTACAGTGACAGTTTTTCCAACATTGGCGAGTCAAACACTTTAATAATTCATTTCTGAAAAACGGCTGTTTCCCGCATTGCATTCTTAATGTGCGAAATAATATGGAGGTATATTTTAACTAAGTATATAGAAGTGAAGCCATACCAGTCAGCGACAAAAGACAGAAAGCCTCAGCAAGTAGGTCTCTTTTTTTCTTCATAAAATGTGAAGATTTGGTTTTGTAACCATCAATCAATACTTAAAAACCTGGGTGGAATGTTGATAGGTGTTTCATAATCAAAAATGTAAAAGAATGCGGGGCTAATTCACCGCATTTATATAAAAAATTAAGATAGAAGGAATACTATACTATAACTATAAAGGACCATTTACACAGATATTTGGATCGATCTATCTCCCTGGGGAGTATCCATAATTGCTATCAACTTAACCGGCTTAAATGTCTGTCACGCCCAGTAAAAGTGTTAGGGGGTAATTATCTTTACCCCCTAGCTGATTCGGTAGGGTGACAGGTCTCATTTTTTCTTAAAATATTAAAATATTTTCTTGAAATATTAAGATATTTGGTTGTGTTACCACCAGGAAAGCGCTTTAAAGGTCATTTGATTTTAAATTATAAAAAAGTTTATTACAAAATCAACAACAGCCATTAAAATGCAGTGGGAATTATATATTTACAGTGCAAAATACAGCTACTAAGGTCAAATTAAATTTCTTACAGTAATGCATTATTTTGTACTAGTACACATTCAATGTACGCACAGGCTTAACAAAAGTGAATAACATTAATAAATTCCAAGCAAATAAATAAACACCACAAGGCATCGAATATTCCAGTTGTTTTGGTAACCGAATCTCCGGGTCTAGTTGTTTTTATATATACAATGGGTGATAACGCCAGCTTCTCGAAGATTTTCATAGGAGCAGAAGTTGGTGCCACCGGACGAAGTTCAGATAGGCACAATACAGTTTTTAATTTGGGTACTGTTGTGGCCATTTATTTCCATACGCGGGGGACTCGTCAAAAGCGCAGGGAAGGATATGTATTATATATGTGCCACGCACGTCTTAAGCAGCTTTGTTGAAACCCTGTCCTGTCCTAACTATAATGACTGGCGAGTGTTCAAACCCAAGAAGTGATATTGTACCTGCCATTTATGGATGGTGAGAGGGGGGGAGGGGGTCGCTTTCGAGCGGAGGTGGCGGTCTTATAGTGGAGAGGTTAACATTGTCAGTTTTCAAAAAACAGAATTCATAGAGCATGCATTTCTGAAAGGGATTTGTTGACCTCGTTCAGTGTGTGATTTGGTCCCACAAATGGCGAAAGAAAATAAATTGTTCCTTTGACTGGCTTTCCATGCCTAGAACGATCTAACAGGATCGATCCATCTCCAAGGTTCTTCTCGCTAAATTGCTCTCAGCTTAAGTGGCTTTAATGTCTGGTACGATAATTTATTACCCCCTGGTAGCTTCAGTAGGCGTGACAGACATCTAACCCGCTTAAGTTGATTGCAATTTAGCGAGAATCCCCACTTGGAGATAGATCGATCCACAGTTAGTACGCTAGGGTTTGGAAATGGTCCCTCTGTGGGAAGAAGTATGCCGTCTAGATGTTTCCCAGATAGCCGACAGATATGGTCAGACTTCATGTGTCTGGTCAGACTTTATATGCAGGGTTTACAGAAGGATGGAGGACACTGGCTATGCCCCGAAGTGACCACCCGAAGAAGGCTATAATGACAGAGACGACAGACTGTGGAATCCTGCACCAATTCCACATTGTATAATCAAAATAGTCAACATTTTATTGTCTAATTTGCGTCTGTCCTGCATACATAAATATTATTTTCTGTAGAGGCCCGTAGGTAGGCCTATGCCTGAGACAGATGCATATCACCTGTTAATATTGCACATCAATTAGTATGTAAATAAGTAGCAGCCATTCGTACGCATAGATCCACTGTAGATAATATGTATAAAATTTGAATGCATGCACATAATAAAGACACTTTTAGACTTGAGACTGAAGATGTAAGGTGATTCTGTTATGCTTCTCTGTGCAGGTAAAGTGAAAGACTGAGTCGAATCTGGAGTCATGTCGGTGCCCATAGCTTAGTTAATTCGTTAATGGAAATTGATACACTGAAATTCAGTACAGTTATAAATTAAAGTTAAAGTCGTTTTAGACGGTTCACAACAAGACGTCTATTTATACTGTCAAAGCTTAAGGGATTTGAACCGTGCAGCGAGTTAGCTTTGCAGTGATCACGCAAGTTGCAGGCTGAGAATAGAAAAAGAATTGTTCAAAGAAGGCTCCATGCCTCAGGAATCCTCACCAATTCCTGCGGTTTCGTCAAGAAAAGAGTTGCATGTGTAACGAAGTTGTTGACTATATCTTTTGCTGATGTTACGCGAGGTAGCAAATACAACTCAGTTATAATCTTTTTTTATTATTTATTTTTAAATAAATAATAAAAAAAGATTAAAACTACTTTCCAGTTGTTACCCGCGCCGCTTTCTTCATTTCTGTTTCTACCCCATGCAATCTCTATCGGCCTCCTCTTCCGTTACATCACATACCATATACCATAAGAGCATGTCAATCAGCTCGGTTCCTCTACAAAGCACTCCCCGCTCTTTATTCACGCATGGCTGTCACTTAAGCCCCCTTTACACTGGACGGCGTCCTTTCTGCGTCCAGCAGTCCGGCCCCATTTGAGAGTTAAAAAATTATAATATTTTACGTGCCGACAACTGGTCGATCATTGAGCATTCATTCTGATACAAAATTAATGCTCGTGCCTCCTTTTTAAGACCACAGCGATGCCAAATTTCATGGTCGCACAAAAGGACGCAGAAAGGACGCCGTCCAGTGTAAAGGGGGTATTACTAACATTACCCATGTGTTACAACTGTGTCTTCGACTTTCAGCATTTTAGAGGTCTCGACAACTTTTACCGAGATATGGTCGAGAATGTCTTGACTTTTTCGATGTTATAACCGAGTTCTTTTCCGAGGGACGCTACGCAAAAAATGTCGAGTGAAGCGGGATATTTATAGGCACGGGCTTAACCCTCAAGTGACCGAGTGGGGTCATTTACGACCCCAGCCATATGATTTAATGTGCCATCTCTTTATTTTTTATTCGAATTTTCTTTCCTTGCATGAGTTTGTCAGTCTACTTATCCTACACACTTTCACAGTTTTTTTTGTAGGGATCAACCCATAAGTGTGGCGTATATATCACAAACTCTTGTGGGGTCATTTATGACCCCAAAGAGAAGCATTGGTTTTAAAATATTAGTTTTTTTTTAAATTTTATTCAAATGTTTTGCCCACGCAACACTGACAGGAAAATGTCACATGCATGTGCTTCATGCAACCAACCAGTGTGCCCAAAACATAGGCACAAATAATTGGTTTGTGAAGATTATGCTTGAAGTGTTACTAAAAGTGCATCGCTGAATCTAATTTCAGTAGCTTTGTTGGAACTTGTTCTCATAAATTTGTCTCTAATTTTGACGGTTACAATTTTCGGGAATTTCGGAAATCTATGTTAATATCATATTATTCATATTATACATATTATTAACAAATTGTTTGTGTGGATTTTGTTTTATACACAGATGTGGTAGTAACATACATGTAGGTTGATTGAATGTGTACTGAGTAGTATGACTTCCTTACCAGCATTAGGGTATTCCCTACCCAGCAAGTCAGCTAATTATTCTTGTTGAAGTTAGCAGGATGCTATCTCATAAGTCAAAATATTTTTACTCAAAGTAATTTTGTAATATGTTTTTTTTTTCATTTAGTGTGCCAAATAAAAAGAAAAATATTTCTGCAAGTGGAAACTGACAAGGACTGTCTAAATACCGGTGTAATGTTGTTCTTAAAATCTGTGCTTGGTTATTTCATGCAATAAAAGTATTATTACCGAATATGTATTACATTAGATCATTATAAAATACTTGTCTTAAATCCTGGGAGTAGTATGGGTGTGATAAAGCCTCAACAGCCTTTTATAATAAGGATCCCTGTACAGAGCACAATGGGGTCATAGATGACCCCACTTGGTCATTTCAGTCACTAAAATAGCTTGGTCTCTTGAGGGTTAAGGCCGCAACCTCCATGTTCACTACAGCATGTTTAATGATCAGCATAGCGCCACGGTCACGAAACATCTCTAGGTATGTATGTAAAATAAGCTCATCGTCTGTGCTTTATTTCAGGGGTACGTTAGGGACGAAGAAGCCAAGATATGTATAGTTATTCGGTTAACATTATTTTACGCGCGCTTGTGTGATACAGGGACCATTCCCACAGATATTTGGATCGATCTATCTCCCTGGAGAGTCTGACTAAATTGCTATCCAACTAACTGGCTTAAACGTCTGTCACGCATAGTAAAACTGTTAGGGAGTAATTATCTTTACCCCTAGCTGTTTCGGTAGGCGTGACAGACATTTAAGCCTCTTGAGCTTACAGTAATTTAGCGTGAAACCCCAGGGAGTTAGGTCGATCCAGATGGATCGATCTTAGTATGGGAACCCAGTCAAAGACGCGTTAGCTAGGTGATCAGATATATCGTTTAATACCACGTCCCCAGGGGTCCAGCCTTGGACCGTGTTATTTTTATAAGAGGTATTTTAACCAAGGCATGAGCGGACCCCCCCAAACAATACCTAACAGTTCTCATTCGACTCTTGAGCAATCAACAAATTTGATTTGTTTTTGGTTTGAATCCCTAGCTCACATTAGTGACCACAGCAGACACAGGTAAGTGTCCTCACTACCTCATTCACTGTGCCCTTATCTTTAAGCCCCGCAGCCACAGAAACGAGATACTTTTTTGAAAGTACTGAAATCATCTTGAGCGAGACACTTGAGGACGTTTTTCATTGTGAAAAGCATAGCAGATACACACACAAAGGCGAGACACCCTTGTTAAGACGAGATGTCCTGGCACATAAGTGATTTGCACAAGCAGATACACACTGACAAAGGCGAAACACCTTTGATGAACTACCACACCCCCACTCCCCCTTAATCACCAATCACCAACGTCCCTCGTAAAACCAGCTTTTCTAGATCAAACTCATACAAAGGCGAGACGCCTCTCACAGGGTACCACACAATATTCCGTTTATAAGGCCTGACCCAGTAGAGTTCTGACAGCCGCTCATATACATAGTTTCTATACTGCTTAGATTTTGGGGTCAATCGGAGCATTTTCACCAGAGGAGCAGCCATTAGATGCCGAAACCGAAAACTCTAATTCTGAACGGTTAATGATAGAGACCTTTTTTTTTTTTTTTTTTTTTTTTTGCATTTTACAGAGCTTGTCAAGCGCAACACTGTAGGTGGTGTCTGTTTTTTTTTTCTTTTACCATACAGTTTACTATAGTTGCGCTATATACAATGTACCGGTATATATCTGGCCTACCCAACTACCAGACTCGGCACATGAGGATCCTGAATTAACCGGTATATATGACCACACTACTCGTTTTCAAGGTGTGTGTCAGATCGCATTTCGGAGCATCAGTCAGAACACCGACAGGATGAGCCCGCGGTAGTCCTACAAAATTTGTTCTGGGGTATGATACTTCGAAATGCGATCAACGTCGCAATATTCAGTGGTGAATATAAAATGTGAAATAACCCCAAAATTACCAGAGATACGCCCATAGTTACTACTGAACTTGAAAAGGAAGTCATATACTGGCAATCTTACTGTGACCTATGACCTACTTTTCACCATGAACTGAACTTTGGAACCTTTCTGTCCCTTACATCTCCGAAACTGGCAGAAATACACTTATAGTTACGATTGAGCTTGAATAGGAAGTCATATCCTGGCAATCTGACTGTGACCTTGAAATTGACTTTTAACCTACTTTTAACCATAAAGTGAACTTTGAAATTATCTGTCCATTATCTCTCCAAAACTGGCAGAGATACGCGCATAGTTACTATTGAACTTCAATAGGAAGTCATAAACTGGCAATATAACTGTGACCTTAAATTTGACCTTTGACCTACTTTTTGCCATGAACTGCACTTCACAAATTTGAATTTGACCTTTTACTTTTCCCTTTGATTTTGTTATAAATTGTAATCAACAAAAAAGTTGATAACTCTTGTACTGCATTTTCTAGAGCTTGTCAAGCACAACACTGGAGGTGGTGTCCCCCTTTTTTGTTTTCCCTCGAATGCGCTTGCTCCAGCCGGTGGTACAATACCTGGAGGCGGTATTGCCTCTCTGATCCTTTAGTTTTTAATATTCTTGTGTGAATATATAAAATGCCAGGGTTATCAATGAACGACAATTGTAAACGTACTTTCATTTTGGGAGTTCAACCCCATTGAAAACGTTTATTGTGGAGCAGTTAACATTGTCTGTTGTGCCAATTGACACACGTAATTCATTGAACCTTCAAGTCTGGAAGGGATTTTTCAACCTCGTTCACTGTGTAATTTGGTCCCTTGAAGTGTGTGACTGCTTCTACGGCGCAGTTGTTAGTCTCAATGTTTTCTTCAATATTATTTTTGGATATTCTCTTCGTTTTCTTGATTGCATGTCGAAGTACTGCTTCTGTGGTTACACCATGTAATATTGTATCCTCTACCAGGGCCACAGGATATTTACAGATATGTCTTTACATAAATAGACGGCCATTTTACTATCCCTGACCCTGTTATGAAATTTCTAGGTTGATTACAGGGCTGGTAATTGTTTGCATAACTGCTCAGACACTGACATTTAACAGATCCAGGCTGAGTCTCTTTGACAGCAATCAAGACAGTTAATTCCGGTATAGATAAAGTACAAGGCGCTGAGCTTAACGAGAAATAGAGCAGACAATTCGCGAGGCGAAGCCGAGACAGTTATCTGCTCTTTTTCTCCTAAAGCTCAGCGCCGAGTGCTTAATCTGGCTTAAAGCACGATTCATTAACCCTGGTAATGACTAATTAAACTGAACGGTTAATTGTCACTTTGTCGCAATGCGGCACGTGAAACGAGTCTGGTAACACGCGGTCACACCAATAGCTTCACTTATCTGTGTCACTCAGCAGGTAACATAACGCAGAAGTAACAATGGAAAACGACGTCTCTCTGTCATGATGGCAATTCTAAAGCAAAATCTCTTTAAACATGACATTAAAGATGAGCAGCTGGAGAGGTTCGAGAAGCCGTCGGCTAGTTCTGATTTTTTTTCGGAATTTGGCAACTAGAATACATAACAAAACGCAAGCAAGTATCAAATGGGCCGTAAGTCTGTTTAGTGAACGGCGGACGTTCAGTCCCATACCATGAAACATCCCCACTGGCCCATCCCATGTTTAAAGCCGCTTGATAAGACCTAACCCTTACCTGGAACTCAGATTCCTTCAGACATTGGCATGACCTATTGTCTTTTGACAGGAGAGTGTTTTAATCTGATTTAAAATCACTTGCTCTTTTGTGACAGATAAAAATAAGCCCTTCTGGATAGCTTGTTAGTACGTATTGCAGTTAATTGAGGAATCACCTTAGTAGTTCCCTACAGAGCGGGTACAATGCCATCTGCTCGCGGACAGATTTAATTGCTTCCATTTGGCCATAAATCACAGGGTGGACTTTCCCCTTTTCCCTATGCAAGTGGCAGCTTTTCTTTGTTACTACAATCAGTTGCCTCATCTTTTATTATTGTGACGCAGTCCAACTTTTTTTCAGCTGATCTGCTATACTTACTCGGTATGTCATCAATTTTTTCCACAACAGTAATCAATTCATTCCGAATGGTCTTATACTCCTGTGGGTTGTAAGCAGTGAGATGATCGTGACTAAATGGGCTTGATCTTATATATATATATATATATATATATATATATATATATATATATATATATATATAACTTCCTCAATTGTAATACCTTTGTCTGTTCGTAAAACCAATATTATTATTATTCTTTTATTTTATTTACAGATCTTCAAGCACAATGCTTCGAATGTCACGAAGTCAAAAGCGGGTTTTCTTTACTGGACTACTTGTTCTTATCATACTTCATATCTTTTGGAGCGCACTTCATTACATGGTAGGTAATAGAATTTATGATGGCAGGGTTTGAAATGGAAATTACAAAGCCACTTCCTGAGCATCTTGATTTATCAGGATTAAGAGATAGTTGATAGATGATGATAGATGAAAAATAACAAGGAACGCAGAAAGTAGTTTACTTTGCTAAGTACAAAGGGTGCTTAAGTCTTTTAATGTATAGCATGATGCCTTTGTTTCTGAGTCTAAAACCCGATAGACGAATGATTGACATACACCTGCAAATTGTTAATCTTTACACTAAACATTGGATCATTCTGCATATCTACTTTACTAACACGACCCTTGCATTAAAAGTTTTTGAGCAGCTATATTCCCAGGTGTTTACCATGAAAAAGACAGTGAATGTTGAGTTTTGGCGCCACTTAATTAGCACAGTCAGACATCATGGTTCACTCATTTGAATCCATCTGGTGGTGCCTTTTCCAACACTCGACCTATTTAGCCCCCTCCATGTCATATCTCAAAAATAAACCTTTGCCCACACAGGTTTCTAAATACGAGAAGTCTAGACTGCGCTGCAATTACTAGCGCATGCACAGAACAGGTGTAAAGGCATCAATAAAAACGCAATGTGTTCTCTTTTGATTCACCAGGGTGCGAGACCACCAACTTCAGGAAAACACGCAAAAGAGGAATCAAGAACCATTATTTGGAAAACTGATGAAGACTTACAGGTTAATGGAAGTAAGAAGATCATCAACGGATACTTACAGGATATAAACAATAATTACACTGATACAAAGATGGATTTACTGTTAGTGTGGTCAAACTCTAGAGCAATCCCGCCACAATTAGAAACCAAGATCCAGGAAATCTTCTTGTCCAACTCTAATCGAAACATAACTGTATTTTGTGGGAGCAAGCATTGTGAAGATCAAATAAACAGGGTTCAATTGGCGGGTAAATTCAAAAATGTTGCAGCAACTCGTCTGTTTCTACGTTATTTGGCTAAGGATACACCGCTTAAAAATTTTGTCTCAGAATCTATATATTACCGACATAAGCATGGTGGTCGTTTCCTCTCATATTTGCATCAGGTAAGTGTTCTGCTTGTGTTGTGGAACTATGGTGGACTGCACCTAAATCTTTTGTACGACATTCCTTCCCCAATACCGGATGATTTCTTCATTGGTGAATGGATCAGCAAAAGTAGTATGTTCCTACAGTCACGTTTTGAGAAAAGGTCACCGTTTATTGAACGGGTCATGACAGAAACTCATATAGACTATTTAAAAAACGAAAATGCCAAAACTTGGAATATAGAGTCTCTTGTATTTCAGATGAAACAGGATAGTAATTTGATAACAAAAGCCAGTCCTAGTGAGGTTTTGATAAAATTACCCCCGAGACAAAATCACTACGGCATGCTCTGCTACACCGGGCGATCACACAACTTGGGAGATGAAATGCAAAGTTGGGCAGCATTGCAATTTCTGCCTTACTTGGACAGATGTGTCGACCGAGAGGATTGGTCTGTGTCTAGCATTGGTAATAACCCAAAACAAAAGACACCAACCGAAAAAAAGAAAGAAACCGTCACAATGATCATCAATGCATGGTACGGGCTAGAAACCACATGGCCTCCTCCACCTTACGTAGATCCATTGTTGATATCAATGCATATGACCAAATGGTTTTTACAAAGATCGTTTTTAAAGAAAACAAATGCAAACTATGTTCACAACAAAGGACTTGTTGGTGCGCGTGATACGTTCACTGTACGAAGCCTATTAGACAACAACGTAGACTCGTATCTGTCGGGATGTGCCACCCTTTTACTGGAAAACCCTTTTGATAAGCACGAAAGAGGCCAAGAAATAATTGTTGTTGACGTTGATAACAGTACTTTAAAAGAAATCGTTCCCCATCATATTAAAACATCTCTTATTTCAATATCACACGTTGTGCGAAACAATTCATGGTCACTGATGGAGCACGTGTATAGTTTGATTAAACGATACGCACGGGCAAAATTGGTTATTACATCTAGACTCCATTGCGCATTGCCCTCTGTTGCAATGGGCACACCAGTAGTATTTGTTCAAACCGATCATCTGCCGGGAGGTTCTCACTATCGACTCGAAGGGTTATCAGATTTGTTCCACAGAGTCACTACTAAGGGTGAAGGCAAAACGAAGACGTTTTCGGGACTTGAAGGGTTTGACTGGGATCGCCCGCAACCTAATCCAAACGGCGGTAAGATGATGCGGTTGCGTGCTACTTTGTGGCATGAGATTCAGAAACGACCTGACTTCCGCGAAACTGCTATAACTTTTGGCATTGTTCCTCTAAATATCCCAGATGCCCCTCTCAGAAACGAATTAATATTCTCCCTTTTGTCCTGGTCTTCTTTCCTTTCTCTGAAAGAACGTCGTTCAATAGAAAGTATATTTTACCATCATCCCTTTGCGAAGGTGTTAATATATAGCAACACTTTGGGTCAGTCGGATGTGCAACTGTTCACAGAAGTCGGGTATCACGTGGCCGTTCAGAACTACACATTGGGCATGATGTTGGATCAACTTACCCAGTATGACCCCAACACTTTCACGGAACCTATTGCAAGCTTTTTGGAAATGGTCAAATCGAGAGAAACGCAACATAGCAATTATGATACAACATTAATGCCACTTGTACTATTGTATATGCATGGCGGAGTGTTTATGAAAACGAATGCTATTTTGCTGAAGCCGATAAGCTCGCTACATAACACCATTGCACGACAAGGTAACATGACATCAGAGTTAAATGAAGTTGTTATGAAATTTGAAGAACGAAGCTCTTTTATTCGCGAATGCATTTTGGAGTATTTGGTTCAGATTGTTACTGAAGACAAGATGGTAACTTTACCCAAACTTCTTGCAAAGACCGCTGCTCGATATCCACACCAAGTGTTTGTTGTGCATGCCGAAAAACGTTCTGATACAAAAGAGCATGCTTTGACAATGCTGGGTGCAGAATTCGCTCGATCAATCAATGTGGCCAATATTTGCCAAATATATCGGTATGATAAGAACCGCGAAATGTCGAAATGGAAGGAAATCGTAGATCATCATACAGTGGTTGTTGTGAATAATGAGACACAATTTCCACGATCAAGGCTTGGGACCCTGTGTCGTTATATTTTCAACACATTTTGTGTCTTCTGTGGTGACATTATTTGATTTAACCCTACTTTCATATCAGTGTCTTTGACTGAAAAAAATATGAATCAATTTTGTTAATGTGTAATGTATTTCATTTTTCTTTGGTCATTTATATGTAAATCAGTGATATATCAAAAGCACGTTGTAACTTGCATACGTGTGCTTGGAATGTAGTAAAAACAGTTTGATATTTGGACCTTTAGGGTCATGATGCCTTTTCTAGGGACAATACCTTAATAGTCATGTGTGCACATATTGCCTTAGGAGTTGGGTTGGGTAGTCAAGCTTGCAAGTTTTAATGGTTACATATTACACTTGAAATAAATCATACTGGGTATAAACGCACATATATGAATTATTTCTTTTAAGTACTGGGGGTGGTATTTCATAAACAATTGCGCTTTGATGTGCAATAATGATGAGACTGTAATTTATTGAATGAAAAAAATACCCAAAATTGTTTTATTCAATTACTTTAATAAAAAGTACAAGAACGAAATAGTGCCGTTAATAATGGCAATGTCAAATATATGAAATAGCCATCGAAGTCACGTTGAACGTTTCATTTTTTTTTTGTGGATATGAAGCAATAAACATTACATCAATTCATCGTTTGGTTGAAGATTTTTAAATGATACGTTTTTCAGTAGGCATGCCTCTTTTTAAAATGAAACAGGAAACATCAGTAGGCTTTCCAACCTGCACAAACATCAGTACTAGTATCGGCCGGTACATCAATACAGCCATTAATATAGTTGATGGTTCAGTTTAATACAACGGCTGCAAGAATTGTTCAGTTTAGACCCTATTTATTTGTATACAAAATAATTCTGACAGTTATTCCCACACTAGCATGAGGTTCAGATCTTGTCGATCTTCTTTATTCAGATTTAAATATATGATACCGAAGTTCAGATAATTCGCTGTGTTAGACATTGGGTGCTTCAATGTACGACGCAAATAAAGTTACAGGAACGTGTATCCGGATCACATCAATTGTGAATTAGAATGGCGGCGATCGGGCGCACATCAAAATTCATCTGTGGAAAAAGATATTTTTTACTGTTAAAGGGATGACAACTCTTCATTTTGGCGGGAAAAGTGCTGTAAAACGGATTTTACCCATACTTTCTTTTGGTTGTTGAATCCGTTTCGACATTCAAAGTTAGTCCATTGGATTTTTTTGTGTAGTTTTTTTAATAATATCTTAAGAGATCATTACAGAAGGAAGCCATCTATGAAGGTCACTGTGGTCCGATGGCAAGCACAGATTCCAGAATAATTGCAATAACCGCCATTTTGGTGGTAAATTGGAATTTATTTTACATTTTTGTTGTTAACAATGTATTAATTGTGGAATTTGGACTCTCATATAAAGAGTTGTTATCCTTTTTAACAGGTTTGTTTGCAAATTAAACATTGGAAATGGGGATAGTCAATACTAATGATATTGCCCTACCCCCACACACCACCCAAACGTCCAACTTCTCTTCACTGACTCACAGTGTAGTAGTGAACGCGAGTACACGTTCGTTGACATTTCGTTTTGATTCTAAATTTTCTAGGCACGAGCCGGTGTGATCTGACCTGATCCAAAATATACTTTTTCTCTAGGTAAAGATGCTCATTAAACCGAAAGTAAAGTGTTTAAATGGATGTCTCGCGAGGCCTCATGTGCATGTGTAAATGTATGCTGTTCTTTTACAAAATATATACCGTATATGTATTCTGCGCTTATTAGTTTTAAGTTTAAGATCTTCCAGCAGTGTACACACACTGGACAATAGAAGTGTCACCCCTTGAATCTCAGTTATAAAAGTTATTAACCTGAAGAGGCGGAATATAAGCAATGTCAGAATATCGATACAGTTGAATTGTTCAGTCAGAACCGTTTCTTTTGTGAAATTTGATGTTAATAAAATGATACCAGGGGCATATCATTCCACAGTGATTTATCTCCCCCAAAGTAATGGTTCAGTAGGGGTGAAACTTCTATTGTTCAGTGTGTGTATGTGGTTTTATTTTTTATGACGACCCGTTATGACTACCTGTAGATCTACTCGAATGATGAATTATCGTCCCACGAATAAACATTTACCCATTATCAATCGATTCAACGCCACCATGAAATTGCTATCACGATATGTCATACACTGTAAAAACAGTGTTTAGCATTTAAATACATACAACATACGTTAAGCACCTATACGCATTTAGAAATGTGTGTAAAAGCTAAACACGTACAGCTTTTCAAGCGTTTCGCAGAAGAAAATGCTAAACACGTTCGCAGTGTTACACGTTTAGCTATGTGTTTAGCTTCACCGGTATATGAACCTATAGTAAGTCTATCGCAAGCTAAGCACATTGGCTTAGCACCTTCCCTGCTAAGCGCGTGAGGCTGCTAAACATATGGAGCTGCTATAGGTGTGGAATTCGTAAACACGTGGAGCTGCTTAACAATACCCTCTACCAGGGCCGCAGTTATGGTGGACATTTTTTGCTGAGGCGACATCAGACCGAAATGACTGTCTATTTAACTAGAATTATATCTGTGAATATCTGTAAAAAATAAATCTGACGCCCTGGTAGAGGGTAGCTGAACAACATGTTTAGATTTTCAAGCTTCTTTCACAAGAAATAAAAATGTTTAACATGCTTAGAAGTGTCGCACTTTTAGCTTTGTGATTAGTTTCACCGGTCCCATAAGTTTAGTACAAGGCTCAACAATTTGGCTTAGCACTTCCCATTGTAAACGTGTGGAGCTGTTGAAAGCGTGGAGCAGCCTGCTCGACAGAAACGCTTGGTGTCCCTCCTTGCAGTAACGTGTGCTTATTTAAAATAGGCCTATTAAAGATGCATACAAAATCAATTTTTTGCCACAAAAACCAACCAAATGTCAGCATATAGTTTCAAACAGTATAATTAAGAAAATTGTCAGAAGGCATTGTTTAACATTTCCCGACAAATGATATTTGAATGGATTTTTCTGCTAGCTTACTATGCTGTATATACATGGTGCAGAAAAGTAGATCACATAAGTAGGTTAAATTTCTGACCAAAAATTTAAATCATCTTGGATTTCCCAAAATGATCCAAAATGATCAAATATGCACATTATTACCTAATAGAAATGTATCATGGGATAATAATGATATGAAAACACTGAAAAACAAACTGAATGCCTGAATTTAGCTTCATTTTGAAGGTAGCCTATCTCTCGGCATTTACTGGACCCCACTTCTTATGGCTAATGGCAGCCATTTTGTTTTGTTTTCAAAATGTAAAGGATACACATAACATTCTCATCACATATGTACTATATGGATTAAAAGGATGTGAAAAATACTCAGAAACAAACATTATTATCATATATCCCTGGCAGCAGAAACCCCATGTGTATACTAGTATTACTTTGACATGGCGGCCATCTTGGATTTTCTTGAAATGCTTAAAAATGAGGGTTGGTTACTCACCACAAATATATTATTTGAATAATAAGGATCTGGAAAACACTCAGAAACAAAGTTAAATAGATAGTGGACAACGCACCTTTCTAGTTGGCATTAGTTGAAAACGCTTGTACATGTTCTAGTATTCCTGTGAAATACGGCCGCCATCTTGGAATTTTTCAAAAAGTCCAAGGGAACTCTTTTGCTATCTGACATATACATGCATGCATAATATGAGTAATAAGGATGTGGAAAACACTGTGAAAATACTTTTTTGATGAATATCATATACGTATGTATAAATTGCTATAGAATTCCACAAGTTAGCGGCCATTTTGGGTTTTTTGACCAAACAGTAAATTTTTTCCGTAGGCTACGTCTCTAATTTGATTTAGTATGTCAAAGGGTAACTATATGCTAAATTTGGCCCTTTTATCCAACGTGTCACGATTCTTTCGCTGATCCACCCCACTAGCACGCCTGTATTAAAAACATTTGTATCATATAGACTTGAACCGACTCTCACAGTCTGTTTTATCTCGTACAAAAAATTAAAATCTAATCCTAAAAAATATTGGAAATTTCAGGTTGTTTAATTTTATTTCATCTTATTTTTTGGCACGGTGGTGTTAAAAGCTGTAGTTTTTAAATAAAACCCTTTCGTATAAGCATTCCTTTGTGTACATTAGTGCACCTGGTTTGGTCTAAGGTACCATTTCAGATCAGAACTAAGACTATTATTAGTCTGACTTCCACTTAAGTGATAATCTCCCCTCACACATTCAGTACAAACTTGGACTGACTTTCCAGCCAGCCAAGTAAAGATAACGATCAAGAAGAGGTACAACGTGTGAGTAGCAAAGGGTGGTCTCTTGTCAAGAAAATGCTAATTGCCTAATTGCATAGGGTAATTATGATATCATTTCTTATACGGATTCTGATACGCCCGCCGTCCCAGCAGGGGCAGAGCAATTAAAATTTCGGCATGCTTTCAAGTGGGTCGCCCCGAATTTGTTCTGCAGGTCTGTTAGTACGTGGATCAGCTGGTTATGAACAGACCGTTAAGCAGCTTTGTTGACACCCTTCTTTTCCTGACTATAAAGATTTGCGAGTGTTCAAACCCACCCTCTTCCAGGGTGGTACAAAATGGGAAAATCCACCCTATAACTTTTGGCCAGATGGAAGCAATTAAATCTACCCTCGCGCAGACAGTATTGTACCCGCTCTGTAGGGAGCTACTTAGCCGATTCCTCAGTTAACTTCAATATAAAACAAGCTATTCAGAATTGTTTGCATAACTGCTCAGACACTGCCATTTAACAGATCCAGGCTAAGTCAGAGCAATCAAGACAGTTAATTGCTCTGATTTAAATCACTTGCTCTTTTGTGACAGATTAAAATAGCCCCTTCTGAGTAATTTTGCCTTTTGTTATCAGTTGGGTTTCTTGACAGTGGCATTGACACTGTATGTTATTTATGAATTACAGAAACCGCAGGGGCCACCATTCAAACCTTACGCTGTAAAGATTGTATAAATACACATATGATTACATAATTATACATAAATTACATTGTAAGGATTACGTATTAGGCCTTAAGTAATTTACGTACACTTTAGATTAATTGATTTATACATATATGATGCAATAAATGTACCAAGAATGGAGAAGTATTGCAGTCTTATTTATAAGGTTGGAGTCGTTTTAATTGTGAAATTTTTTAAAGGGGTATGAGGTTTTTCTTTAAAAGCATACTGTTAACCACATAGATACCACAGTTGTATTGAACAAAGTCAAAAATGTTTAGTGGGTCAATTCACCATTTGGAGTCGTCGAATGAGGTTGAGAACGTTTTAACACCCGATAAAACAATGTTTAATCAGCTCCAGCGCAACAGTCCTCTCTTCCCTCACCGAAGAGGCTCATGTTTAAGATCTTGGCCCTCGTTGTCCTCATCAATCATGAGCTCTAACACTGTCAGGGCTGCAACAGCTTTACTTAAACAATTCTGAACACAAACAAGTTCAGAATATCACATCCAAATAGAGGCCTGTATCGTCTTGGAACTGTGAACCGCTTGAGATTCAAGGTATTGTCTCTGTAAGTGTACAGGTGTATTTGGGAATTTTTTTGACATTCGTTTTGTATACTTTAAACAATTTTGATCGTTTCCCCCTTCTTTGCACTATGGTTGACAGGTATGACGATATTAGTATCCCAAAGACCACCACTCAAAATCATACATTGTAAACATTGTACATTATACATGAATTACATTGTAAGGATCAGGAAAGAGTGCACATAACTTCACAGAGTTGAGAAAGCACGCTGCTAGCCTGAATCGGCGGTTAAACAGCGATGACATGAAATCGTTTTTCGCCAAAAAGTGGGAACCGGCTGCAGCTAATTCATTTAATATTTAAGTGGTCATTGCGTCATCAATGGAAATCTCCACTATTTATGCTAGGTCCTTGGTTCGAATCTGAATGGGGAAACGAAACTATCTGTTGTGCGTGTCTGAAGCAAACAAAACAGGATTGGACCATAACATCTGTGATTACACGCTCAGATGATAGGATTCCCTTACACATTGTTTCTCTACGAAAAGCAGAGTGGATTTTAGGTATTTAAATCCTGAAATTGAACTAATTGTATAGTTCATATGTATGGAAGATAATACTTTGAACTCAGGCTGAAAACGAAACGATTGTAACGCACAACAGCCCGCTTCCTCCACCCATCAAAATTTGCGACGAAGAACAATTTTTGTTTGTCTCTATTATGTGTGCCCTAAAGGATCCCTGAGTTGACCAAATGTCGTGACAATACAATTCTAACAGCCTTCTTTTCCAAAATGTACGGCAGCAAAACAGACTGGTATGTCTGTGTCCCCGATTTAAGTGCTGTTTAAGTGTCATTTTCAACAAAGAATTCAAAAGTTTAAAATACACTGCAAAGTTTAGAAACACGAAATTGTTTGTTATAATGAGACACATCCGTCCGCTTTCACATGAAAGTACCTCCATTATAATCCAGCAAGGAATATTTGACAGATTTTTAAAGATGGTAGTCCATTGTTGTTACCCAGTATTGTGGACGTGCTATATATATATATATATATATATATATATATATATATATATAATATATATATATATATATATAATATATATATAATAGCACGTCCACAATACTGGGTAACAACAATATATATATATATATATATATATATATATATATATATATATATATATATATATATATATATATAATAGCACGTCGTGAAACCCATATTATTTTTCTTTTATTGTATTTACAGATCTTCAAGCACGATGCTTCGAATGTCACAAAGACCAAAGCTGGTTTTCTTTACTGGAATACTTGTTCTTCTCATACTTCAGATCTTTTGGAATGCACTTCATTTCATGGTAAGTAATATAATTAATGATGACAGTGTTTGAAATCGAAAGTACAAAGCCACTTCCTGAGCATCTTTATTTATCAGGATTAAGAGATAGTTGATAGATTAATTATTACACCAACTGAAAACGGCATTTTTCTCAAAGAAAAATAACAAGGAACGCAGAAAGTAGTATACTTTGCTAAGGACAAATTATGCTTAAGTCTTTTCATGTATAGCATTATGCCTTTATTTGTGAGTTTTAAACTCGATAGGATTATGATTGACATACACCTGCAAATTGTTAATCTTTACACTTAACATTGGAACATTCTGTATGTCTACTGCACTTACACGACCCTTGCATTAAAACTTTTCAAGCAGCTATATTCCAAGGTATTTACCATGAAAAAGACAGTGAATGTTGAGTTTTGGCGCCACTTAATTAGCACAGTAAGACATCATGGTTCATTCCTTTGAATCCGTCAGGTGGTGCCTTTCCCCTTTTAAGGTTAAACCCCCTCCATGTTATATCTCAAAAATAAACCTTTGCCCACGCAGATTTTTAAATATGAGAAGTCTAGACTGCGCTGCAATTACTAGCCCATGTACAGAACAGGTGTAAAGGCATCAAGAAAAACACAATTTATTCTCTTTCTTCACCAGGGTGCGAGACATCAAATTTCAGGAAAACACGCAAAAGATGAACCAAGAGGCATTGTTGGGAAAACAGATGAAGACTTAAAGGCTAACGGAAGTAAGAAGATCAAGAACGGATACTTAGAGGATATAAACACTAATTACACTGATACGAAGATGGATTTACTGTTAGTGTGGTCAGATTATAGGGCAATCCCGGCACATTTAGAAACCAAGATCCAGCAAATCTTCTTTTCCAACTCTAATCGAAACGTAACTGTATTTTGTGGGAGCGAGCATTGTGAAGATCAAATAAACAGGATTCAATTGGCGGGTAAATTCAGAAATGTTGCAGCAACTCGTCTGTTTCTACGTTATTTGGCTAAGGATACACCTCTTAAAAAATTTGTCTCAGAATCTATATATTACCGTCATAAGCATGGTGAACGTTTCATCTCATATTTGCATCAGGTAAGCGTTCTGCTTGTGTTGTGGAACTATGGTGGGCTGTACCTTAATCTTTTGTACGACATTCCTTCCCCAATACCGGATGATTTCTTCATTGGTGAATGGATCAGCAACAGTAGTATGTTCCTACAGTCACGTTTTGAGAAAGGGTCACCGTTTATTGAACGGGTCATGACAGAAACTCATATAAACTATTTAAAAAACGAAAATGCCAAAACTTGGAATATAGAGTCTCTTGCATTTCAGTTGAAACAGGATAGTAATTTGATAACAAAAGCCAGTCCTAGTGAGGTTTTGATAAAATTACCCCCGAGACAAAATCACTACGGCATGCTCTGCTACACCGGGCGATCACACAACTTGGGAGATGAAATGCAAAGTTGGGCAGCATTGCAATTTCTGCCTTACTTGGACAGATGTGTCGACCGAGAGGATTGGTCTGTGTCTAGCATTGGTAACAACCCAAAACAAAAGACACCAACCGAAAAAAAGAAAGAAACTGTCACAATGATCATCAATGCATGGTACGGGCTGGAAACCACATGGCCTCCTCCACCTTATGTAGATCCATTGTTGATATCAATGCATATGACCAACCAGTTTTTACAAAGATCGTTTTTAAAGAAAACAAATGCAAACTATATTCACGACAAAGGTCTAGTTGGTGCGCGTGATACGTTCACTGTACGAAGCCTATTAGACAACAACGTAGACTCGTACCTGTCGGGATGTGCCACCCTTTTACTGGAAAACCCGTTTGATAAGCACGAAAGAGGCCAAGAAATAATTGTTGTCGACGTTGATAACAGTACTTTAAAAGAAATCGTTCCCCACCATATTAAAGCATCTCTTATTTCAATATCACACGTTGTGCGAATCAATGCATGGTCACTGATGGAGCACGTGTATAGTTTGATTAAACGATACGCACGTGCGAAATTGGTTATAACATCAAGGCTCCATTGCGCATTACCCTCTGTTGCCATGGGCACACCAGTCGTATTTGTTCACACAGATCATCTGCCGGGAGGTTCTCACTATCGACTCGAAGGGTTATCAGATTTGTTCCACAGAGTCACTACTAAGGGTGAAGGCAAAACGAAGACGTTTTCGGGACTTGAAGGGTTTGACTGGGATCGCCCGCAACCTAATCCAAACGGCGGTAAGATGATGCGGTTGCGTGCTACTTTGTGGCATGAGATTCAAAAACGACATGACTTCCGCGAAACTGCTATAACTTTTGGCATTGTTCCTCTAAATATCCCAGATGCCCCTCTCAGAAACGAATTAATATTCTCCCTTTTGTCCTGGTCTTCTTTCCTTTCTCTGAAAGAACGTCGTTCAATAGAAAGTATATTTTACCATCACCCCTTTGCGAAGGTGTTAATATATAGCAACACTTTGGGTCAGTCGGATGTGCAACTGTTCACAGAAGTCGGGTATCACGTGGCCGTTCAGAACTACACATTGGGCATGATGTTGGATCAACTTACCCAGTATGACCCCAACACTTTCACGGAACCTATTGCAAGCTTTTTGGAAATGGTCAAATCGAGAGAAACGCAACATAGCAATTATGATACAACATTAATGCCACTTGTACTATTGTATATGCATGGCGGAGTGTTTATGAAAACGAATGCTGTTTTGCTGAAGCCGCTTAGCTCGCTACATAACACCATCGCACGACAAGGTAACATGACATCGGAGTTAAATGAAGTTGTTATGAAATTTGAAGAACGAAACTCTTTTATTCGCGAATGCATTCTGGAGTATTTGACTCAAATTATTACTGAAGACAAGGTGGTAACCTTATCCCAACTTCTTGCAAAGACCGCTGCTCGATATTCACACCAAGTGTTTGGTGTGCATCCTGAAAAAAGTTCTGATACAAAAGAGCATGCTTTGACAATGCTGGGTGCAGAATTCGCTCGATCGATCAATGTGGTCAATATTTGCCAAACATATCGGTATGATAAGAACCGCGAAATGCCGAAATGGAAGGAAATCTTAGATCATCATACAATGGTTGTTGTGAATAATGAGACACAATTTCCACGATCAAGGCTTGGGACCCTGTGTCGTTATATTCTCAACACATTTTGTGTCTTCTGTGGTGACATTATTTGATTGAACATTTCTTTCATATCAGTGTCTTTGATTGAAAAAATTTTATTAATCCATTGTTTGAATGTGTAATGTATTTATTTTTCTTGGGCCATTTACATGTAAATCTCGCGTCGGTGATATATCAAAAGCACGTTGTAACTTGCATACATGTGCTTGGAATGTAGTAAAGGCAGTTTGATTTATGGACTACAACGTGGTGTTTTCGGGTCATGATCCATTTTCTGGGGACAATACCTTAATATTCATGTATGTATATTATTGCCTTAGGAGTTGGGTTGGGTAGTGAAGCTTGCAAGGTGTAAGGGTTATATATTATACTTGAAATATATCATGCTGGGTATGAACGCACATATATGAATTATTACTTTTAAGTACTGGGTGTGGTATTTCATAAACAATTGCGCTTTGATGTGCACTAAGGATGATACTGTAATTTATTGAATAGAAAAATACACAAAAAATTTGTTATTCAATTACTTTAATAAAAAGTACAAAAATGAAATAGTAGCGTTAATAATGCCAATGTCAAATATATGAAATAGCCACAAAAGTCACGTTGAACGTTTTAATTTGTTGTGGATATAACCAAATAAACATTACATCAATTTATCGTTTGGTTGAAGATTTTTAAATGATACGTTTTTCGGTAGGCATGCCTCTTTTTCAAATGAAACGGGAAACATCAGTAAGGTTTCCAACCTGCACAAACATCAGTACTAGTATCGGCTGGTACATCAATACAGCCATAAATATAGTTGATGGTTCAGTTTAATACAACGACTGCAAGAATTGTTCAGTTTAGACCCTATTTATTTGGAGACAAAATAACCTTAATAGTAATGCCTACATTAGCATGAAGTTTAGATAGGGACGATCTTCTTCATTTAGATTTAACTATATGATACCGCAGTTCAGATAATTAGTCGAATTATAGACATTGGGTGCTTCAATGTACGACGCAAATAAAGTTACAGAAAAATGTTTATCCGGATCAAATCTATTGTGAATTAAAATGGCGGTGATCGGGCGCTCAGCAAAATTCTTCTGTGGAAGAAGAGATATTTAAAGGGATGATAACTCTTCATTTTGGCGGGAAAAGTGCCGTAAAACGGATTTTACGTTACTGGGGTAAACGACAATTTCCGAATACTTTACTTTGGTTGTTGAATCCGTTTCGACATTAAAAGTTAGTCAATTGAATTTTTTTGTGTAGTTTTTTAAATAACCTCTAAGAAATCATCACGAAGGGAACCCATCCATGAGGGTCACTGTGGACCAGTGGCAAGCACAGATTCCAGAATAATTGCGATAACCGCCATTTTGGTGGTAAATTGGAATTTATTTCACATTTCTGATGTATTTATTGTGGATTTTGGAGCATCATATGAAGAGTTGTTATCTCTTTATACAGATTTGGCTTAGTTTGTTTGCAAATTAAACATTGGAAATGGGGAAAGTCAAAACGAACGATATTGCCTCACCCCCACCCACCACCCTAACGTCCAACTTCTGTTCACTGACGCACAGTGTAGTAGTGAAAGCGAGTACACGTTCGTTGACATTTCGTTTTGCTTCTGAATTTTCTAGGCATGAGCCAGTGTGATCTGACCTGATCCAAAATACACTTTTTTCTCTAGGTAAACATGCTCATTAAACCGAAAGTAAAGTGTGGTTTTTTTGCGAGGCCCAATGTGCATGTGTAAATGTATGCTGTTCTTTTACAAAATATATAACGTATATGTATTCTGCGCTTATAAGGATTAAGTTTCAGTTCTTCCAACAGTGTACACACACTGGACAATAGAAGTGTCACCCCCTGAATCAGAGTAATCAAAGTTATTAACCTGAAGAGGCGGAATATAAGCAATGTCAGAATATCGATGCTGTTGAATTGTTAAGTTAGAACCGTTTCTTTAGTGACATTTGATGTTAATAAAATGATACCAGGAGTATATCATTCCACAGTCATTCATCTCCCACAAAGTATTGGTTCAGTAGGGGTGAAACTTCTATTGTCCAGTGTGTGTATGTGGTTTTATTTTTTTATGACGTCCCATTATGACTACCTGTACTCAAATGATGTATTATCGTCCCACGAATAGATATTTACCCATTATCAATCGATTCAACGCCACTATGAAATTGCTATCACGATAGACCTTAGATAATTTCCGTACTTGGAGTTTAGGACAGTGTCCGGTATCTGTTGTTGAAGTGAACATCGTGATAGTGTTTTAACGATTATGATAAACAGGTGACAGGATGCCCAATTGGGCTTTTGGTGAATCCTATCATATCACCGGTGGTGTGAATTGTGAATCCCATGACATTATTGGGTTTTCCTTCGACCTGTGTACAGCACAAAATGACGCCGTCTTTTCACCTGGCACTGGTTATTCTGCCGTACGGTAAGTATAACAGTTGATTTTTTTTAATGTGGTGGCACATACATTAAATTATGCATCCTTAACGTAATTATGTTTATTTTTCCGTGTAGTGCAGATAGTACAAGTCTTCGTTTTAATATTCTTTTTGGCTGATGTTGATTTTTAAATGTTACTCGTGCGGCGTTCGTATTATTTCAGGCCCGTAGACATGCAGGGGGGGGGGGATTCGGGGGGTTCGAAAGAACTTCCCCTTTTGCTGGGAAAGGTCTACTCTGGGTAAAATTTGATCTTGGTACATGAGGTGTTTATTGGAAAAGGTCCACTTTTTCAGAAAAATAACCCCCCTTTTCAAATTGCTGGCTACGGGCCTGTATTTAATATATTCTCAACCTAACTCTGTTTGCTTACTAGGGCCTTTCATTGCACATGTAATATATAATGTGCACCCTAGCCTTTTTAAAAAAGTAGTCTTGTTGTAAACTTGTATCTTGGTCTTATTCAGTTGGGGTTAGAAAATCATAGATACCTGATAGTTGTGAAAAGGCATGCCCAATTCCTCAATCTAATTATTTGGGGTTCGTTTAATCTCATCACTCGTATAAAGAATCTCCATTCGTATAATTTAAGAGAAGAATATACAAATTAGGCCAATCCTATTATGTGTCAAACGAATACATGTACTGCAAGGGCGTTTTCCGTCGTTACAGTTACTAGGTGCTCTTTTGATATTTGTTTAATAACACATTGACTGATTTAATTATCAAGTGTTAATTGGCGTAAACATGGTGACGATGTAAACCGAGACCCTATAAACCACAGCAGCATGCTGTGAGCTTTGGGCACGCCACCATGCAATATTCCATGATATTAAAGGTCCAGTTACTAACATATGCTAATGGTTCTTTTGTCCAGTGGCAGGTCAGCTGTGTCCAGCAGGATGGGTAAGCAGCCCCGTCAGTGATCACTGTTTTCAGTTCAACCCTAGCAAAATGCGTAGAAAGTGGCACGAAGCCAGGAAATCCTGCCAAGCCAGACTAGGGGATTTGGTGTGGTTTGAAAATGTGGATGAAAAGGTAGATTTATAACGGATGCATAAGACTGGGTTCCCATGCCTAGAACGATCGAACAGGATCTATCCATCTCCAAGGGCTTTCTCGCTAAATAGCTTTCAGCTCAAGCGGCTTAGATGTCTGACACGCCTACTGAAGCTGCTAAACAACAATTAATTATCCCTAGCAGCTTCAGTAGGCGTGACAGACATTAAAGCCGCTTTAGTTTATTGCAATTTAGCGAGAATCCCCTCTGAGATAGATCGGTCCTTAGTACGTAAATAGACTGGGTTTCCATACCTAGATCGATCCGTTTGGATCGGTCTAACTCCCTGGAGAGTCTCACTAAATTGCTATCAACTTAACCAGCTTAAATATCTATCACGCCTACCGAATCATCTAGGGGGTAAAGATAATTACCCACTAATAACTTTAATAGGTATTGTACGTAAGTATTGTGTGATAACCTCGAATTTTACACCATACATATATTTATTTTTTCTCGACCAAAATGCTTTCAGAATTTCGTTTTTAAAACGTCCGAACGTTTAAGTCAAACAGACCCCGAGAACCTCAGCTGGTGGATAGGATTGACGGATGAAGAGAAGGAGGGAACGTGGAAGTGGGTCAAAGGAGAAAATCCAGCGCTGAAAATGTTTGTAAAATTAATAGGCTATTTTTCCTTCGTTTTTGGCATTTTCTGAGCTCCGTGTTTGTTTTAATCAATTCGTTAATTGTTTTAAAAGTTGACAGATTTGAATTGTTCGAGGTTTTTACAAGTGACCCATGCATTTATAAACAAAGTCTTATTTAAATCATATTGCAATGGTGACGTTATTGTATTGTCATTTGATTCATTCTTTTCGTCTTGACGTTAAATGTTTATACCGTTCATTTTAATAACAGTCATTATTAATTATATGTTATTTAGCAAGAGGTATGAAATAACTCACAATATATATTTTGTTGATGTTCCATTTGTGCAGTGATTGGGCTGATCAAGAACCGAATGATAATGGAAAGGGCGAACAGAACTGTGCTGAAATGTGGGTAAAACGAAATGGCACTTACCTGGGAGAGCTACGTGATGCAAATTGCTTCATTGCAAAACCTTACATTTGCAAGAGACAAAAAGGTATTTCTTTAACAAAAACGTTTTAACGAAGATTTTTGTACTCTTAATATGAATGAAGTAAACAATACTTAAAGCATGCATTTGTATTTGTGATATTCATATCATTTGTGGAATTTCTTCCAAGAAAAGAGGAATGCTACTCCTAGGAATGGAAGTCCAGAGCCCCATATGATAAATGCAGGTTGGGTTAGTTAGAGTATTGGGTTAGTATATGGGACGAATGCCACCTGTACAAAGTAATGGGGAACGGACTACGAGTATGGTTCTTAGTGGACTACCATTCCTGTCACACCTATTTTGTGAGCACAGTCTATTACATTTCAGCCATGGTGGACAACTGCCCAACCGGTTGGCAACAAGTCCAAGACTCATGCTACATTTACTTTGACCTCGAAAGGGAATGGAGAACTGCTGAGTAGGTTACAACATTATTTTGAGATTATTTTTTTACAATTGAACTGGACATGTTATGAATCGTAAATTATGGAGATGACAATTATAAAGACACCGGCAAAGGAATAATGTTGGTGAGTGTCACTGGTGCCACATGGTGGTTGATATAAGGTAGCAAAGATAAATATGTAAAAACGATATAATATCGTTATGGTTTATCGTAAGATAATAGGCTTAGATAAGGCCTTAGATATTGTTGAAATCATATCAATATAATGACAATTGCATTATTTTTTATGTTTATGACGTAATGACAGTGCATTGTATTTGTATATTCTTATCTTCATCTTTGTGATTCAAATTCTCAGGGCTGATTTACTTTCTCCAGTTTGAGTAAGGCACCATGTCATTAGAAAAATTCATATCGCACTGTATTATTATAATTATTATTAGTATTATTATTATTATTATTATTCAATAATCTTCAACCCATGAAGAGTTGGATATATTTTTTTCTTGCCCTTGACACTACAACAGCACTCGGTTCGCCTTTAATTTAACATTCCCTTACTTAATGTTACTAAATCAATCTACATGCCTTTTCTTTAAACATTTATGCAATTATCTCTAAAAGTATCGTCCTCGGACGTTTTTTGCAAACTTCATGGTGAATTATGAATACAACTTTATTTTATTTGCCACACCTGTAAGTATCATAATATGTGCCTTGATCTATGACATCCCCTATTAAATAACACATGCCAAACACACAAACTGGCAGCTCGCCTGTAAATAAATTGGCCAATTAACATGCTCATTATGCTCATGCTCATTAACAATGCAAAGACCCAATTGGGATGTGGTCTAGGCCAGTGAGTAATCTGGCCTGTGACACACACACACACACACACACGCACGCACACACAATGTTTTTCTATGATCTGTTCCCCGAACTCTGCAATAACAATTTGGTTCTTTTTTCATTGAATTCTATTTTTTATCCTAACTCTAGAGCCGATTGCGGCAATTACGGTGCAGAATTAGCCACGGTGGATAACGCTGTACAGCAGCAGTATATCTACGATGTTTCCCGCTTCAGAAATAAGCCCGTTTGGATTGGTTATTCTTTGGACATTAATTCTGTAAGTACTTCTGATCATGTAATGGCAATTTGCTCGCCTACACCTTTTCGACAATACCAACAGCAGTGAGACTTTATAGGGTAAGATATATCCTACAATCTATCATTTTCATGTAGTTGATAATCCATTTCTAATTTTTAAACGTACTTCATTATTTCGTACATACAATTTTTGCTCTTATAGACTGACATGCAGTGGAAGAAAAACGGTGTTGGATTGGATCCAGTAGTTCACAGTAATCAGTCCGACTCGGAGTTTTGGTCAGATGGACGTAGACCACAAGCTATGGGGTTTGTATTCTCTTAATGTATGGAGAGATTGAGATACCTAATACTTTGCAATCTCTATGGGCAAATTTTACACCCATTGTAATTCATGCTGACGGGACTTCGTAAAGCTAAACATGGGACTCATTAATTGCATTTGATTTCAATTAACAAA
Organism: Lingula anatina; assembly: GCF_051362555.1. Taxonomy (NCBI): domain Eukaryota; kingdom Metazoa; phylum Brachiopoda; class Lingulata; order Lingulida; family Lingulidae; genus Lingula; species Lingula anatina. The sequence goes on along the minus strand of NC_141773.1, from coordinate 13,342,387 downwards.
ACCTTACAAGACGACACCTTGCATCATGATTTAGCTCCCAAAAAGCCTTAATGTTGTGCGAACAACTTGTTTGAACATCGTATTTCTTAGTTTGAGAAGTCATATTTACGATGTATGGAATACAAAAATTCGCATCACTCTTATTACAGAGATACAAGAGAAGGCATGTGTGCAGAGGTGGTTCCAACAGCGGAAGAGGCCGAGCAATCGTGGGTTGCAAACCTGTGCACTACAGAAAGATCATATATTTGTAAAAAACGTGAAGGTGAATGATGCAGCAGTGGAATAGTTATGTTAACAGGATGTTTTACAATGTTAACGAAATTGTTGCTTTTATTTTTGTCGTAATGAGAAAGCGTGTACAGCAGGTCATATGATACTGTTTTATTTTACCACCTTGCTTCAGAATAAACTTTAATTTCTTGTATGCATCTCATAAAAAACTTTGAGGCAAATAATCTCATCCAACAATACTCCCCTTTTCCTTATTTTAATACATTTTACTTGATCTATTCAACCTGTCTAATTGTTTGCCATTTTTTCTTTCTAATATCATTTCATTTATTAATTTATGTAATATTATATCCTTATTCATTGTTCATGCTTTTGACGACCAAAACTGTAAATGTTAAAGACATATGTGTACGTCTGTTTTCCCGGATTATACTTGACTGTTCTTCCTTAAGGAACATGTGCAACGGGCTGGGTTGCTCATAACGGCACGTGCTACCAATTTAATGCCAACCTCCAGCTATCCTGGTATGATGCTGCCACCTATTGTAGATCGCAGGGAGCAGAAATGGTTACTATACAGAGGTAAGGAAGTTGAAAACTTTTGCCTTGGTACATGAAGAACCAAGGGGGGGGGGGGGTATAACATGTTAGCCATTTCCTTCTCCCAGTCCATCATTGGCTACTTCTCTTTTCTTCGGACTCTAGATGGGTGCCATAGGCTGTACTGTACATCTACACTGTTTTCATGTGTTGTAAGCTTGTAATAGTTGTCCCTTCTTTCAAGCATTTTTATAAAATGTCCAAACTTCAGTTCAGAATAATATATCAATGGTTATAGTGTATTAAGTTATCAGTTATTATTAGAGCAAAACTGAGTAAACAAATGTAGAATCGAATGTGGCCAGACCAAGTTATATTCTGCTTAAGTGGTCATGGGACATAGTGTAATGCTTTTCTGGAAAACACTGGCTAACATTACGGTACAGTATAAAGGTGTCTCACTTTTCGTTGACTGACTCTAATCCATTCTTCATTTATTAATATTATTATTTTTTATTTTTTGTCAATGAGCTGCTTTAAAACTGATGTCACCTATTAAAATTACTGTAATTTTACATGTAGTCGCTTTTGTTATAGTAAAAAAACGCAGAACTTCATCGAAGATAAAGTTCGGGATATGGGATTCCAGACGGAGATTTGGCTTGGGGGCTCGGGTAAGTAATGGTGGTATGAATTTACCAGAAATGACGAAGCAAGTGTTTATGCATGGCGGTACTGTTTGTGTGTTGTGTTGAAAACATTTTTAAAGGCCGTTTGCCCAGTGTGACAACTTATTTAAACCCATGCTGCCATACATCCTAATCAAACTGGCGACATATTACGTAGTGCTTTGAGAACGTACAGGCTACAATTTCCCTCTAGTTTTATGTGGGCCAGGTCAACCACATTTTAAAGAATCTTCTTCTCTAAACCACATAGTACATATAAAGTTGTTCCTATTATAAATAAGGACCGAGTTGAGAATTAAAGAAATCCCGTCGAGCATTCAGCAACCGTTACCTGTACTCATTTTGTAAAATACCCGAAGTATACAATGGGCGGAGTGTATATTATGAATCTGCACTACATACATATGAACAGGTGTCACAAACTTCGAGTAAAGGGTTGAATCGAAGACAAAATTCAACAAAACTAAAATTTCCACCTAATACTAAATGCATTATCTCCAACCTGCACAATTAATAATAAAATATTTATATTGGTTTTATATTTTTTACTCAGCAGCTAACTTTCAAGCAGCTTTAATTGGAAAACTACATGTTAACATTTGCGAGACATATCAAATTCTATGCTTCTGGTTTCTATATTTCGCAAATATAATATCAGCAACTACGCCGTAATTCAACGTTTCAGATATTGATCTTAATCCCAAAGAATTGCACTGGACTGATGGGACGAATATAACGGAAGCGTACTCTAACTGGGAACCGGCACAACCAAAGAGGAGCTCTTACTCTCTGTGTGTACAGATGCGGGCAGGTAATAAAGGTTTCATCAGCAACACCATAAATCTTAAGCTTTTTATGGCTTTTTCAAAACTAATTAAGACTGCTAATCTGGAGAGCTGAATACTTGATATGGTCTTGACTTTAAAGTAATTCATTCGCATAAAGTAAGCGGTGTATTTACTGTTCAAAAGTCTGTAATATTGATGTACGTTTCAACGATTTAAACGTGTTGGTGTGTTTTGTATAGATGATAGAAAGTGGACCACCAGCGAGCACTGTCTGCACGAACAGCAATTTATATGCCAGGTTTCAGATGACAAAATTGTCTTTCCACCAACGGTTCTCCCAGGTAAGTTCATTAAATTTTCGAAAACTGTCATTCGCACTAATTGAAATCTCACTTGTTTAAAAAGCCAATAGTCAACTTTTTCAAAGGTATCGTAACAGTGAAAAATCTATGTTGATACTGTCAAAATGTTATTTCTGAATGAAGCCAACGGTACGTGCGATTCCGGCTGGGAAGGACACGGCTTTTCTTGTTACTACTATGCAAACACTGCTTCGTCTTCCTGGCTGAGTGCACGAGACGCGTGTCTTAAGATGGGAGCACATCTTGTGAAAATTGATAATGCAAGGGAGATGGCCTTTATTCAAAGTGAGTATTTATGCGGACACACACACACACACACACGCATGAACAAACACACACACTCACACACACACACACTCTCCGTATGTGCATTACCTACTCACCGATGTGCAGATACCCGTTTAATCAACGTCTGGTGTTTACATACAGTTTTGATAGAGAAGTAACCTGTTGAAATGTTTCTACTGTTTCTAAAAGCAACACAACAATAAGTGATACTGACAAGCATAAAATAGGAAAACCATAAAACCTTCAAGGTATTACGCTTATATATGTCCTGCCTACCCCATTTTTTTTCTCTTTTTATATGACAACATTCGTGTATAGATACTGCTGAAAATTTAAACAACAGGCGATTTCCATGAAAACAAATTCAAGGCATATTAATTATCCATTATTTGTAAACTATTTTCACGCTACACTATATGTGACAAAAAAACGTCCAATTTTTTTTTAGAAAAACTTACGGAGTCTTCTTGGCTTGGCCTCAATGACCGTGGGATCCAGGACCATTGGGTATGGCAAGACCAGGAGTCGGTAAGTCGTCAACAAGCACGTGTTCATTACTATGAAAATACATACCTAGGGATGTTATATGACCGTGGCGATATGATGATCACTGAAGCCTGTCCATTTAGCCAAGCTGCAGTGAAGATCGAGGGCAACCTCGAGCCGCTACCCAAAAATATCTCGCTTCACTCGACATTTCTGCGTAGCATCTCTCGGAAAACTCGGATTTAACCTCGATGTAGTCTAGAATTTCACGACTACATCTTGGTTAAATCAGTCGAGGTCTCTTAAATGCTGAAAGCCAAAGACAGAGTGATCATGTGACCATCTTGGCATCAAGAGAATAGTGACGTTGTTTGCGTTATACACCTACCATTAGACAAATTTAAAATCTCTCACACTCTTAAAAAATTAGCATAAACTTTTAACGTTTAACAATTATTATTTATAATTTTATTACACTAAGTCATATCATATGGGTATGGTTTGAAAACGGAAATTCGTTTATATATAAGCCACACGTGCATACATGTACAAATTATTTATAAATCTATAACTTTTTAACGAGGATTGTGCTATTTACCTTTTGTTTTTAAGCTGTTCATTCTTCTTCTTTATCAGATATATCGGTAAAAATCAAATATATTCCCCTTTGAACTTGTAATTACATGTAGCACATAAATGCTCTGAAAACCAGCACATGTATATTCCGAACCGCCTCGTAGTAAGAAATGTCACCAAAACTAGAATTATTATTCCCGTGAACTTGTAACAAACATCCGTCTGATTTTGACCATATTCCGAAACTGCCTCGTTGCCAGAAATATCACCAAAAAGTAAATCTCTTTCTCCTTTGCACTTGTGAAAAATTATATTCCGGTCCGACGCTCCTTGTTTATCAGAAATGTCACTCAAAGGTAGAGGTTTTGCCTTGGGACCTTTTTTCCTCAGCAGTCCCAGCTAGGTGTGGCTCAGCTGAGACGCGCATGGTCAGTGTCGACGGTTGATTAAATACTTTTCAAGCCAGTTGAACGTCCACGACAAGTATTTAGCAAAAATTGACCAAATTGGTCAAACATTACGTAAGAATTTGGCGGGAGGTGACCAGCGCACGTGGACGAGTTTATTCCGTATAACATCTCTAGAGCGTGATATAGGGTCACTTTATTCGATTTAAGGGGTGTTTTAGGATGAAATGACTATGTTTGTTCTCGGTAGGTATGTCAAATAATACACTGTCACCCTCTCGCGATATATGCCATGAACACCTCTCGCTGACGCTCGAGGTGTTATGGCATATATCGCTCGGGTGACAGTGTATTATCTCACACATGGTATTTGTGCAATGTTGATTTAAAAAACACAGGCCATGAGTTATCAGCACAACACGGCAGTCAAAAGCTGATGTTGGAAATTTACGTCACTAAAAATTGATTACTCAGAATTTGTGTGCCCCTTTCCTAACTTTCAATTTTTTAATTGTATTTTTCATCTACTATATTGATATTGTACAACTAGTAAAAAATTAATCCATTTTGAGTACACGAGACTTTGAAGTATTATATGTAATTGTTATCCTACATTTAATGTGCAAATGCCACCTACTTCTGTTCGCTTTTGTTGATTTTTTATATGTTAAGAAACGTTTTAGGTAAAGCCCTATAATTTGCACATCATTGTTTTTTCATTTTTCTCCAAATGTTTGTAAATATAACTATACAGCCTATGTATGTACTACGTTCGCCATGTATGTACTAAGTTTGCCTCAATTACCTGCATTTATTTCAGATCACACCTAACGTAAGTGTAACATAAGGTGGTGCCCCATTAAACCTGTGTAACGACAACAAACCGAATGAATCCCTTAACATCTCCCCAGGTTTCTTTTACACCACAACTACCACAAACAGTTAAAGCCTGTTCCGTATGTTTCAGGCAATGTACACTAACTGGGCCCCAGGAAAACCAGAGCATTCCGGTGAAACATTTGGCAAGCACTGCGCCGTTGTACTGACCGGTGATGCCAAGGGTTTGTGGTCCAACGTGGAGTGCAGTCAAGAGAGGGCATACATATGTGAGAAGATGACAGGTGAGGTATCGTAGTTACACTCTGCAATTTCTTCTGTGAGGGTTTTATATTAATTTTCATAATTTTAGTTGAACACAGTAGGCAAGTTATATCTTTTCAAGGTTATATCAAATTTGACTCAACATTATTTCTAACTGTTTAAAATGCTCTCAATTAATGGAAATGTTTAAAAAAGAAATACTGTTTCAGAAAATTCTCAAAAAACGTGTTTTGATGTTTTTTTTCAGGGCCTGCAACAACTCCAGGAGGCACATCTCTTATTCGTAAGACATATTTGAATCTTTTATTCAGGATTTCTAGTTTATTAAAAGGATCTTCTTATAACATTCAGCGTTTTTCTGAATCGAATATACTATTTGCTTGAAAAATAATTTGTACAAGCGTAGGAATTTCTGTTCACACCAAATTTTAATCTGAATCCAACTATTTGCATCATACCACGCAGGATAATTTTCAAATGACAAATATCCCTTTGTCTGTGACTAATAGCCATGCTCTTTTTTTCCCGAATAACCAAATAATTCCAGCTTTAGCCTCTGTCAAGTGCGGCTTATTTTGGGAAGACGATCCCCTCAGTGACTTTTGTTACCAATTTAACACAAACACGTTGTCTTGGTCCGAGGCCCTGCTACAGTGTCAACATAATGGTGGAGAACTGGCCAGTGTCCCCAGCCTGGAGGAGCAACAATATATAGCCGGTACGTAGATTTGACGGGCAATAAGTGTATCTAGTCTTTGAATATGTAGCATTGTATCAAAAAGTCGTTATTTTGATCTTAAAATGTACATAAGTGTGTTTGATAAAAAATAATTATAAAAGATTCAACGACGGACGTATTTTCATAGATTTAATTCAATTTGTACAGTTATCTAACAAGCTGTAAAACAATAAATGCGCCAAGAGCAGATCCAGCACTTTATTAGGACACATTAAGATAAATAGTTGTTGGTTTGCTGCATTGTCTATGACTCATTTATCGTTCTCTGTTCTTATACATTTTAAATAAAACTATATTGATCAATCACTCTGTAATATCACCTACATGCAAGTAAAACTTCGTCCTAGGCCGTGCACACACCATCCCAGACATGAGGTATTTCTGGCTTGGTGCCAGCGCTCTGGGAGAGGAGGACGGTTGGATTTGGAGTGACGGAAATCCATTTGCCTTTCTCAACTGGGGTGCAGGTCAGAATTTAACTATATCTATCTATCTATCTATCTATCTATCTATTTACCTTACCACCTGTCCGATCGTCAGTCCGTGGGTACATATATCTGTCCCAGTGTCTGCCACCCCCTCTCTCTCTCTCTCTCTCTCCCCTCTCTCCTCTCTCTCTCTATCTCCCTCTCTCTCTTGCCAGGACAATTCCTATCGCGCTGTAGAAAACCCGTTAATTATGTAGTTAACATAATGTGGGACTATGATCTCGTAAAATGAATTATATTTGAAGTTGATTTTTCTTAATGTCAAAAATAAAAGGTTATCGAAACATATACGATACAATTCTTTTAACCGTTTGTCTAATTCCATCAATCATAGTGTAACATCTACAATGACGTGAGGGCCATTTAAAAAAGAATAACTAATTGATAGGAGATATTGCTCAATTAATTGCCAAAATAACAATCTTAGTTTATCTTCTCAGATATGATAGAATCTCGATCAAATGCAAGGTGTATGGAAATGGATGCGTTAAGTGGATCTTGGTTGAAGGAAGAATGTCAGAACAGGCGTGGATACGTGTGCAAGAAGAAAGGTTCGTGATAAGAAAATTTATATTTCACATTTTATGGTCTCGTCTTCCCTGAATGCTGTGACTGCTTGTGAGTTCGGTAGATTGATCAAGGTGGTCAACTTTATCTCCTAATCATGCTTGCAGGTTTTAACCGTTTTTTATTTTTAATCAAAAATTGAATAAAAATGTCCATTTTGTATACGATGCACGTCCTTATTTAACCGAACATTTTAACTATAGCTACCACAGAATCTAATAATTACTGTATACTTTATCATATCTTTATTATTGCATTTCTTGAAATCTTTCCAATTTTATCACCACCTGTTTTAGGGAACGTTTCCAAAGCTACGCCTATTCCCGTGAATACAACAACAACCCCAACGACTCCAGGTAACACGCAAGAAACGTATGTAAATCATAATAAGAAGTTATACAGAATAAATGGCAACACTAAAAGATGCATAACCTACTTTTTTCCTCACGTGAATTTGAATGTACTTGACACTGCCTAACAAACTATGCTTGGCAGCGTGTTGAAGCAAATATATCAAACATAGTTATCTAAAACGTAACGTGAGAAACTTTAACCCATCAAACCAGCCACGCCATCAATTCCAACAAATAGGGTTATAATAATGTTAAGATATACTGTAAATAGATAAGAACCCTTAAAATCCAGTCATTTTTATATATATGGAAAATGTCATATTCTCTTTACATCATGAGGTTACCCATCATGTAGTGGAGATTGGGCCCGCTTTGGTCGGCATTGTTATAAAACATTTGAAGATCAGAGAACGTGGACTTCTGCAAAGAACACTTGCAGACGACAGGGCGGGGATCTGGTATCAATTTTGAATGAGGATGAGAACAATTTTGTATCTGGCTTTGCTGGTGGGGCACATGGTATGTAATATATGGACTGTAATAAGTAATACAGAGATGTATGATTAAGAATAATAATACGCCTTTTATATAATAAACAGTCTTTCAAAAATACCTGATTCGATATAAAATAATATGGGCACAGTTTTGCGCTCAGTTGGAGAAAAAAATCCAAATAGTTGATAAAGCAGTTTTTCCTTATTCATTTTCTTTCTTTCTTTCTTTCTTTCTTTATTTGTATCATGCAGTCAACCCTGTGGAGGTCTGGACAGGCCTGAACGACCGCCGGATAGTCAACCAATTTGAGTGGACAGACGACAGTACCGTGACCTTCACCCGCTGGCAGTCACGTGAACCGAACAACCATCTAGGGAAGGAACTGTGCGTCAGTCTGTATACAACAGGGACTAACGTAAGTGACTATCAACACATCGGCACCATTTTGTTGACTTTAAACCAAATGACTCATAGGGCTTCAACACACGGTGCTTATTGATTCTGTATGAGCATTTATCTCAAATATTTGATAGGATAAGCAGGTTCCCTTTATTTTTTGTCTGTTTATTTATTTATTTATTTTATTGCTCTTTCATTTAGGCCTACTTATTTTAACATTTTATTTTATTTCTTAAATTTGTTGAGTATGAAGTACACGTCACCTTTATCACGGTGATCGATATTTTGCCGTGAATGCACTTTGTAACGTCCTTTATTTGACTACACAATTAATTATAGTACATGTGCTTACGAAAATATATGTATCACTGATCTTTTCTTGTTTCTAGACAGGGAAATGGCAAGATGCTGATTGTGCTCAATTACTGCCTTATATCTGTAAGAAGCCGGCTACTATAATTACGTCAATGGACAAAGTGCCTCCTGTTTGGCAAAGGGGGTGCTCTGAGTTGTTTCTCCGTATACACAAGACAGGTGCCCTGGGAGTACACAAATCAGAATATGATGAGGTAAATTTTTAATTTGTTTTTAATTTCAATTTTTTTATGTTTTATTTTTTCTGTATTAAAATACAGAAGTCAGCAGCTGTAAGTACGTATGCAAGCGTGGAAGCCTCGTCCGGAATTAACGCCGATATGTTTAACTGGTTTGGTCTAACAGCATTTTGGGAACTGGTTCGGACCGCCTAGGTGGAAGTGATTTGCCTTGATTCCTTTCAGCCTTTGCCTAACGACGTCGTATTCAACCAAGCAATATGCTTACACGCAGTGACGTACACTAAAAAATGTCTTGAATTGATAGTCATAATTTGCCATTTAACTAATCAGTATTATAGCAGCTACAGGCGCATATATGCATTGTGTACTTTGTAAATCTGGAGCTTTGGAAATCTGCACGCACAGATAAAGTTTAGCAAATATCCAAAATTTAAGGCTAGGTTACATTTGCCACGCGATGTGCGTGTACCAGTGTACTGCCAGCATGTTCCGATCCATGCGGCGCCCGCGTGGGAGCAGGCTTCACGATCTGATTTAGAGTCAAACTATTGTTTTTAGAATTGTTAAGGCACCGCCACACTCTAGTGTATAGCACTTACGCATGAGTAAAGAGGGTTATGTTGAAGCGTACACTATTTTTCACTTCTTTCACCGCCAGAACCTTACTGGAGCCAACAGAGGCTCTTGCTATATCGTCTCTGAGAAAGGTGCGAGTTGGTCTGATGCCCGGCACACCTGCAACAGCACCGGTGGAACACTCCTGACGATCAACGACCAGTGAGTAGGCGGTGGTACTGATATTTGATGCGGTTTGTCTACTAGTATCTCTAGCTTCCATGATACAAATATGATACAAATATTGTGCGTCCTTGATTTTACTTTCCATGCAGCCCAAGAGCTAACATTTAAAAGTGTTCAGAGAACGCACAATAGAGCTCGTATTATGTAATATCCCTCTAAATATTGTTTACGGTTAAGACCAATATTGACTTGTTATCTTACCAGACTGGATTATTTATCAGTTGTTTTCATGCTTGTTTGTCACCATTTGGCAATTGGTTTTTAATGTTGGTAATGAAAAATGATGCATTAGAAGTCATAATTAACGTTTTCTCCTAGGGTGGAGCAGGCTTACATATCTGCCAAGCTTAGCAGTATGGTTGCTAATAGCGAATACTGGATAGGCCTAAGTAATGTAAATGATGGGATCTACGTGTGGGATTCGGATACCCGTGTGTTATTCACAAATTGGGACAAAAAGCATACAGGTATTTTAGCTCATGTCCGTGTATATATATATGATGTTTGCCATACAGTGTACGTTAATGTATACGTTCATACATGCACATGCAAGTTTATATGTAGTTTTTACTCTGTATTTAAAGACTACAAATAAGTTCATTCAATGTACGTCTCCTACATATTAAACTACGTGGGTTGTTAATGACATCGTGTCACCCATGTCCTCTCACCAGGCAATGACATAGACAGGTGCGTGGCAATTACCAAAAGTCCTCGCAACACAGGGGAATGGTCTGGCCGAGCATGCTCCGAGACCATTCCTTTTATCTGCGAGTATAGCAGGGGCGACTATGCCACCACGACGCCGGCGCCTACTACGCCGCCTCCAGCCAAGTGTCCAAACCAATATTCCTTCTCGGAGTATGGTGATTTCTGTTACAAGGTATTTGCCAATTGCCAAATATCATCATCATCTGTTTAGTTAAGTTAAATATGTTGGTTTGAATTTTGGCGGTTGTGCCGTGAATCAAATTGACTGACGATAGAGAAACATTGTACGACGCCTTCGCTTTAAGGTTGTATTTCTGTAAGGTTGATAGTAAAGTGTCATCCTAACTTACGTAGTTGCGTGCACAACACTAGCACTTCATTGTTAATACAACATTTGCAGATCTTTACTCACTATGGAGACTTAAGCTAGAAACCTGATAGAGATTCTGTTTTGAAGGACAGAAAGTTGAACAGTGTCTCGGATGCCATTCTCTTTTTTCATTCTAGATGGAGTATCTTCATGGTTTCAGAAAGCGCACGTGGTTCGAGGCAATTGACCACTGCAAGATGCTGGGAGGAGAGCTGGCAAGCTTCCACAGTGAGGCACAGTTGAAAGGGGCAATCAGGACCCAAGCCGGTCGGTAAGCCCTACGTCCTCTAATTGACCAAATTGTGGCTGTGTTTCTCACACCCTTCTTGAAATTATTTGTTTTTCTGTGCGTGTGTTTGCTTGGACATTAACTCCATTAGCTTAGATAAGATTATCCAATTAAACAGCGTAGAAATGTTTATTTCTTTTGCTGCATATTTTATACTTTATCCAAAAAAAAATAACAGCCGGTGTATTAAGTCTCGTGCTATCATAATAGCATAATGCTGTTGCCTAACATGTCCAACTAGTCATTCAATACTTTCTTATGTCAATAATATTAAATGCATTTTGTTTGATAGGTATCGCTGTTTAAGTTTCGAAGCGTAGATTGTCGTTAATGCTATGGGTGTTTTTTCAACGATTACTAAAATATAGGTTTAATTTACCTCTTTGCTCATGACATTTGCCAAATGGTCACACGTTTGTGTATGATTGACTGTGTCAGGTTTTCTAGTTCCGAAATATGAAGGGGATTCAGCAGCAGCGGGAAGAGTTCCAGAGTTGTCTAACTAATTCGCTTCAATTAACCAAGCAATGGGACATAAATGAAAACCGTGTAAAAAACGGCTTCTTTAAGTCATGACACCTGTTTAATTTACAAGCAATTATATTGATATAATACAATAAAAACACCTCATATTTACTTGCCCCTTCTTCGTGTACAATGATAGGCGGGATCCGTATTGGATTGGACTCTCCAGACCAAGCAAGGACAGTGGCTATACCTGGGTGGACAGGACAGCAGTGGACTTTGTGTATTGGGCTGCTGGAGAACCCAATGACCACAATGGACAAGAGAGTTGCGTAGAACTTGACAGGTCAAGCGGCAGGTGGTACGATTCGAACTGCTACGCAAGGAGAAGTATTATTTGCCAGTTTCGAAAAGGTGTGATTTGTCAAAAGATATTGTTTAGCAACAAAATGGCGTAACGACACTAGAAAGCCTCCTTCATGTACATATGTTTGAACACCTTTGTCCATCGTCGTTCATAATTTGCATAAAAATGTATATAAGATATATAAGATCCAATTAATTGCTTTTAATCATATCTACAATTCCTCGATCTGAACTAGTTTTACGTTATATTAAATTATAAAGTTAAAGTTATCTGTTAAACTTCTGCAGGAGATCCGATATACAACACGAAATCAACGATTAGACCAACGCCAGGTAAATGTGTGCTAGTGTACTATGTGTACTATTATGATAGTATGACTTCAGTTTCATATTCACTAATTGAAACTGTGATGTACGTGAAAAAATAAGCTACTGGTCAAGCTTCGATTGAAAATTGATATTACTATAACGATGCTAGCTATTTAATGACTGTATGTTTACTTTGGGGCAGTTGAAATTGAACATGCTCCTAAACTTCTGCATAACGCTTACCTTTCCTTCAAAGCACCACAGTGTGGTTCAGACGAAAAATGGCGAGCTCACAAAGACCACTGTTATTTCCTGAGCTCGGGTTATGGTGTCTGGGACAAAACATGGCATGATGCCAGGAAATATTGTATGCAGAACGGAGGAAACCTTGCCAGCGTTCACGATCTGGACGAAAATAACTTTTTAATGGGAGAGGTAAACCCACAATACATGTATAATATAAAATGTTTATAATAGCCTATTAATAATTCCCTCTATCCTGTTAATGGGAATAAGCGAATATGATTACAGAATGCCACGTTACTTATATCATTCAATTTGTACTAGGCATTAGGTCTACTGTAACTGGTTAATTCAGTCTTCCCTAGTAGTTTATACCACTCCAAATGACAGGGAGTGAAAAGGACTTGCAAGCAGAATATTTTTAAAATGAAGTATTTTTAGGAAAAACACTTTTTTACTTGGTAAAGACTGCTCTTAATGATCCTCATTTTAGACATCAAAGTGGTACCCAAGCGAAAAACTCTACTGGATAGGACTGAATGAGCTAGATTTGGAAAGCTACAAGTAAGATGTATATGCAGCCCAGTCCTGCCTTCTCACTGCCAATTTCACAGTTAAACATCTGTGCGACACTTTCCCTTTCACGATGTAATATAGCACTTTCTTGTCTAGTTACTAATTTTAGCATATTTTGACGCTTAATAATTGATCTTACACTTAATATTATATGTTTCAAAATCTTTAAAATGGATGAAGGCGTAACATTTGACATTTTGTTGAATATTTTGGCATGTAACAATTGAGTAACTTGCTTCTAACGGCTTTTTCGCTTTCGTGATAATGATTTATATAGAGCGTGATAATGACTTATATTTTAATTGTCCATGTTTTGTATCCAACTTAATTTATTGCCCTTCAATAATCAGGTGGTCGGACGGGACCCCTACAAACTTTATTTCTTGGGATGTGGGTGAACCTAATGACTTTGAAGGTGGTGAAAAATGTGTATCATACTATGCACTCACAGGTACAAGTACACTCACAGTTATTGCTAATTGTGAGTTTAATTATTTGTAATCTAAACTAGCTGCACCCGTTTTGTTCCTCATTGACTGACAGATTATCTTTCATTTGGTGTTTTGTATGTCTGAAAGTTCCGTATGCTCGCTGTTTTATGACATAGTCCAGAGTCTGTAAACGCCCACTCCTTGCCATAGATATATAGACGTACGAATGTACCACGAGGGCATTTTCCCATTTTCAGGACATTGGGTAGATGAAAATTGTGGACTAAGACACAAATTCATCTGCAAGAGGCACAAGGACAGCAGCACAACAGCTACCCCGACCCCCACAACCCCCAGGACGGGCACCTGTCCCCCAGGGTTTGAGGGGCCTATTGGTAATGATTGAAACTCATTGAATAGTATCTACCAGGGCCGCAGATTAACTATGTGCACCTACCGCTAACGCGAGACAGAAAAGTACCATGAATTTACAAGTGATATATCTGTGAATATCTAGTAAAATCAGTCTTTGGCCCTGGTAGAGGGTTGTATCTTATACAGGTGTATCTTTAAGTGCATGTCACTTATATTGATAGTCAACTCCTAAGTTTGCTGAGCGGAGGGTTCACTATTGTAAGTTTTTCTCTTTAAAAGCATGAAAAGGGATTTTATGTTTGGCTCAGTTACGTAAGCCAGTTGGGCAGGTATTTGGTTTGTCAGCTAGTCGTTCAGTTAGACATGGAACGGATAATAATGGTAACGACACAATTTTAAATTAGTGTGAGATAGCACCATGATATATTTTATTCAGAAAACAGTTGAAACAGATAACTGTCATCTTCTAGATATTCATGTGCTGTATTTCAGGGAACAAGTGCTACTTTCTACAGGGGACCATAGAAGATTCGAATACGCTAAAGAATTGGTCAAATGCGCTGTCCGCATGCCCGAACAACGCCACTTTGGCCAGTGTGACAAACGCCATGGAAGCGGGTTAGCACTTTGACAACATTCTGTTCATCTTAACAATATGCTATGCCATCCTGCTCGTTAATTCCGATCAGTATTAAGAATAAGATATAAAAAGCCCTTGATGCAATGTCACATCATTCATGATGATTCGGGTATTATTTCACTTTAAGTAGCAATTTTCTAAATGTTATTTTGTAAGTCATAAATTTTAAGCCTTCTTGTGATACTTTTCATGATGCACTTTGCAAACTACAATTAGTTTTTTATAAGGACTGTATGCCAGTGCTCACAGATTCCATTCCATCATTTCAGCCTTTCTAGCTACGCTTTTGAAGGATAAGTTCCCAGTAGATTTCTGGATTGGCCTGAAAAAATACTCCTATCAGAAATATAAGTGGATCGATAACTTTAACGTTGAGTTTGTGTACTGGGATAATGGGGAACCCAGAGGCTGGGTAAGACTGGACTAAATGCGACTTTCCTGCTTGGCATTTAAATAAAATATTAGGAAGATATTTCCTTGTTTACCACTGTGAATGTCTTATTCCAGCGTCGCATTGTTTGTAAAACGGGTCCAATTATATCATTTAAGTACTTTTCGATAAATTAAATCATGTACACTTTATATCTGTTCTAGGATGACTGTATCAGTGTGTCGTCTGCTAGTCTGTCTGCGGGAGGGTGGCGAGTGCGGGATTGCAACCTACGTCTGGGATACGTCTGTCAGGCGTGGATTGGTATAAACTTCACCTATATTCGATCTTGGTCATTATGATTGATACAATTAAAACCTATAAAAGTCAGTAATTTCTATTATTGACTGGGCGGCCACTTATATAACTAAAATTAAAGCAGACGAAAACTTAACTCCAAATTTGAGTTATGTTTGGAAACATGCCCAAAGACATACTTTACGTCATTGTATTCTAGATACGGTTTACCCAACGCCACTGCCCTCTCTGTCACCTTCACACTGCCCGCTAGGCTACAGCTCGTTTGGTGACGCCTGTTACCAGGTGACGTCACATATGACGTGGGAACAGGCCAAGGCCACATGCGAGAGAAGACAAGACACTTTGGTATCGGTCACTGATGGGTTCGAACAAGCCTTTGTTGTGTTGCTAACACAGAAAGAACGGCCGGAGCCCATTTGGTTAGGATTAACTAGAAAGGGGGTAAATATATTTTCGAAAGGGTTCTGTTGTATAATAACCAAGCTATAAAAATGTTTCAAGATGCTTTGAATTTCGAAACCCTAGGGCTTTCCATAGGAAACGATTTGTCCCTAGGAAACGATTTGACCCGATTTAACCCTATGTATTTGCTGGATTCCCTGCTTGTAATTGGTAAGTAATAAGAAGTTATGGACAGGTACCAGTCAATTGCAACTGATGAACTGTCGATTAATATGTTACAGCAATTCGAAACTTTTACTTTTAGGCCATGTATTACTGGCTAGACGGGTGGCCTGTAGATTACATCAACTGGGAAAGTTCTGAGCCCACGCGCGGTGACATGGAAAGGTGTGTTGCCCTTATGCCAAATGGTCGCTGGAACGATACAGACTGTAGTGCGGAAATAAAAGCGGTGTGCAAGAGAACTACGGGTAAGTAGCTGTAAAGGGGACAATGTAATGATACAGTGAAACTGAGCACAATATTACATGTGTGCCGCCTCACACAATGCGTCATAGCCGGCTCTCTTACGATTACCGATTTACATACTTAAAGAATCGTTTTATTCATCTAGGACTGTCCGTAGAAACTGATACAATAAAGTTAACCACTGAAAAGTGACATTATATACTGAGAATTAAAGGGAAAAAAATCTTCATATGAGATTCAATAAAAACGTTGCAAACAACACATACAAATTTAATAAATTCCATTTCACCACCAACGTGGCAGTTATCACAATTATTCTGAAATCTGCGCTTGCCATCAGGCCAAGATGACAAAAGACGGCTACCCTCCGTAATATTCTGTAAAAAGATCATACTTACTTTATTCCATGTATGGTAAAATATTGACAAATACATTTCACACAGTGCACGTGTCATTTCAGCCACGGCCCCTTCAACGGTAGTCAATCCCCCTGGAACGTGTTTTGACGACAAGCACTGGTTTGGATTTGGTGCCTACTGCTACTTGATTGACGGGAAAAAGTTCGGAGGATGGGCCACAGCGAATTTCGACTGTTACAAACATGGTGCCTCGCTGGCCTCAGTTGAAAGCCAGGCTGAGATGGATTTCCTTATGAAAATGATCACGCAAGAACGAGCTAATAGCCGTGACTTATGGCTTGGGCTGTGGAGAAAGCCTGATGGTATGGTCAATCTACTTTGTTTGTCTCTGAGCCAAATTTTCTTCGTTTGATCGGCTGGTTGGTTGAACATATACATTTAGTTCGACTTAAAATTGTTTGCTTGCAGGCTTCTTTGCTGGAAACGACAGACGGATAGAGGCTCAGTTGATTGCTCGTTTGTTAGTCTGTTCAGTATCTCTAGAACATTTATTCGACGGTCAGAGGACAAGAGGGTCGGTCGATAATTGGCGGTTCCATCGGCCGACCCGCTGTCTTGCTGTTTAGTTTGGTTGTCTTGTGAGTTTTTTAACGTACGGTTGAACGAAAAGCTGGCCTGACGGCAAATTAACTAACGTCAGTTCATTCGTTTGCTCATTCGTTCGAACCAGATAGATGGTCAGCCGATTGGTCTGTTGGTCTCTGGACAGCCAGTTGCAAGATCACTGATACATGTATCCTTTTCCCTTTTATTCTATGAGCTCTATTATATTAGCTCTATTTTACCAACATAAAATTATTTTAATTGCATAAACATAAAAACGGGACAATACACAAAGTGTATGAACAAGTTAACAGGATGATTTTCTGCATTTTTTTAATTCCAGGATCTTTCGTCTGGCACGACAAAACACCGTTCAATTACGCGAACTGGCTTGACGGAGAGCCGTCTACGGAGGCCCGTAAAGAGTGCGTACAAATGAGTCCCGAGACAGGAAAGTGGAAAGTATATTATTGCGCATATTCCGCTGGGTACATATGCAAAATGCCAAAAGGTAGCCGGGATTTCCAACCATTGTTTTTTGTGATACCGTATTTTTATGTTATTGTTTTCATAAATGAAAATAATTTCAATATGCATATAAAGTACCAGTTTACAATCTTTGTCAAAGAATGCAGGTATATTAGAAAACTTATAGAGTAAAACTGTGCGTTGAAGGTTTTGGAAATTATTTCACACAAAGTTGCCAGGATATAGTGATTTATAACGGTTGATCAAAATTATTTATTATGGAGGACGGTATCTGCAAAAAAAGCTAAAAAGAAACGCATTCAAAAATAAATGTAAATTTACATCTGCGATACCGGCAAACAGCACGAAAAAACATTTCAATTCTTTTTTAACCTTGAATCTGCTACTGACTTTGATCCTTTTGCTGACCTTGCACCCTAATATTTCCAGTGCCTCCTACGACCACCCCAGCTCCGGCTTGCAGGGACGGGTGGTACATTAGAGATTTTACATGTTATAAGGTATGGTATTGTCTAGATCCGGTCAGTGCACACTGTAAGTGAGTTGCAGGTAATGACCAAAATGATGGTAAAATCGGGGGATACGGGGAAGGTGGCAGTAAAATATTGTATGGTTTTATGCAGATAGAGTATACCCGTTGAAAATTGCAATTGCAGGCAATGGTTGTTTTACTTAATCGTCACAATTGGTTCTGTGGTGTTTCTGTCATTTTGTTTTGTTAGAAGATAGCTCTTGGTCATATGTTAAAAAGGACATATTATACTCTTTTATGCCGTTAGAATTGATATACAGGGTGCTTCCTAAAGATGCATTTTAATACAGTTATACAGATTACAGTGAGTGTGAAAACATTGTTTAAATATAAGACACTATAAATGTAAATGACCCATGAATAGTACGTATGAAGTTACTTCATGTGCACGGTTCATTTAAACGTTATTGTCTGGTCCACGGGGTGACCTTTGGTACGGTGTTCTGAGAGAGTCAAAATGAAAAAAAAATAATAATAATAAAATACGTACCACGTGTGAGAACGTATTTCAGGGCTTCTTCACGTCTGGCCAGTACATGAAATCATGGACAGAGGCACGAAGTTATTGCCGAGCTGAAGGAGGTGACCTGGCCAGTTTTCACAGCGACGAGGAGAGGAACTGGTTTATGAGTTCTATAGGATATTACTATAAGTAAGCAATCACATTTCCATATATTTTGATTTACATTGAATTAAATTTTCTGAAGTTTATACGGCCAATATATAACATTGATCTTACATTCAAACAATTTTGAATATTTCCACCAGACTCCATGTGGCATAAGTGATTTGATTTTCCCCTTTACCCTACCAAATAACAGAAGGTGAAATGTATAAAGTACGATTTAGCGAGGAAAAATTCGCAATTATAGCTTTTATGATACATGGTGCAGTCTCAAGAATTTCTATGCATACAAAAACATATTTGTAGATACTCGGTGAATAAAAGAAACGTGTGGATTGGATACCATTTAGAAGAAGACAGCACAGGTAAGTGGACGATGTTAAATGATACTTTCTATATAATGTACCTTGAACTTCCAACGTCTGGCATTTCTTTGTTTGTGTGTGTGTGTATGTTTTTTTTTTTTTTTTTTTGTTTTTTTTTTTGTATTTAAAAAATGGTTACATTAACTGTTTAAAGTTTGATAATGATTTACATTTTTTGTAATTGATTACGATATATGTTTGGTAAGTTCTCAAAGTAATGCGCTCCAAGATTTTTTGACAAAATTTTTGCTGCTTTTGGAAAGCGTAAAATAGCATCTGAACATCTGTAGATTTAAAATGTTATCACATATCAGTCAATAAAAATCGTCTTCAGTATCTCACACGTGGTCCGACGGAACTAAGAGCAACTACACCAGCTGGGATGTGGGACAGCCAGACAACCACAACGGCCGCGAGAGGTGCGTCAGTTTCCACCCCCTCACAGGGAAATGGCGCGACGATGACTGCGCCACCGCCAGGGGATGGATATGCAAGGTACCATATGACGCCACCCCACTGCCTAGTACAACCACACCGACAGGCACTGGTAAGCACGATAAAGGCACACTCATGTATTGCTGTTATGTTGTAGCACTCTTTATAGACACCAAAGACCGTGATCATGATCAAGAAGACAATAAAGAGCCAACATAATACCCCTTCCCTGAATCTTCGTACAGTACCGACGACAAAGCCATCATAATCAATAAATATGTGACATTGTAATATTATTAAAATGATGCAAATATTGCACAATGCTTTAGAAATGTGACGATAGCATTCGGGCACTTTGTCGTCACTGCGTAGAATGTCACGTTTATATATTCTGCTATCAGCAGAGAAAATTTCACATATTTCTTTCAAAGGGCAACAGCTGAAGGGTATGTTTAGTAAATAAGAGGCATATTCTTGCAATATGCAAAACCAGATTTCGTATAATTATCCGCAATCATAGTGAGTAATATTACTTTATTTGATGCATATATAAATAGCCATGAAATGGAAGTATCATTTTTCTTTCTTCAAATCCATCAAATTGCGCCTAGCATTGCACATTTTCTGGCGACCCTTTCAACATTATTTCAGGTGGTCATAATAGTTTAATGAATATTCATTTTTTTTCATTTCATCGCTATATTAAGACACTGCTAATTGCGGAGACAAGTGGAGGTCCTTTGGAGACCACTGTTACTTCTATGGCGATTACACAGAGAGTTCCTTCAGCAAATCTTGGTTCTATTCCCGCCAGTGGTGTCTTGAGAACGCTGGTGATTTACTGAGCATTCACACCCCAGAAGAGGCAAACTTCATCACCACTTTGATCAGCAAAAGTGCTCACCTTAAGTTATGGATTGGAGCCAGCGATTTTAATCTCCAGGGATATGCGTATGGGATCCTGTCTTATGTCTTGATCAAACAAATGTGTTTTGAAAATTTAATGAATGTATTTCATAAATATAGGCTGTTTTTGTTGCCTTAATGTTGGTTTCGTGAGAAGAGCTTGGACCTCTGGTTTAAATATGTAGCGTAAAAGTAGTATTTACTTTGTAACTGATTGTTGTTTCATGGCTAATTTATATAATTATAGCTATTGATTTTATTGATTTTTTTTCCTTATTTGGTCATTTCTTACCAGAAGCATACACACCTTTACCTCCAATGTTCCAGGTGGACAGATGGAACCCCGATGAATTATGTGAATTGGGCTAAAAACGAACCCAACTCTCAATACGGGGATGAGAGATGTGTTAGTATATATTCAGGAAAAGATACCTCACAGGCCGGTAAGTGGCGTTTCACTTGAAATCCATAAAAGAAAACTTAAGAAGAATGGCTTTAACTGATTTTGTTCCTGGCTCTGAGTAGTACAAGCTATTTCGTGGAATGTGGCCAGGAGTAGATAGAACGGTTTATCTTTTGCAAAACGCATGCGAGGGGGAGTGGTGAAAGTAATAAAACTACCCGTAGCTTCTTGAAATAATTTGACCAGGGTAAATAACGTTTTTCTACTTTACGCTTGCCCCCCCCCCTCCCCGTCAGCCCCCTTTCACCCCCTCAAATCCTCTAGTAATTATATAGCTGTCGAAGTCTATGTAATATGTTATCTGTTCTGGTGATGTTTTCAGGAATGTTCAATGATGAAAACTGTGGTAACTCACTGCCTTTTATCTGCAAGAAACACAAAGACAGCAGCACCCCAGTAACATTAACAACAACGCCCTCAGTGCAGGGGTATTGTCCACTCGGTTTCGAGGGCATAGGTCTGTATTTCTATTTTTTTCTTTTTTGACGTCAATGACAAAAAAACCAATAAAATGTCTTTATATTTGTTTCCTCAGACTGCCATCGTGATTTTGAATCCTGAAACCTGCGTTTCACTACTGTTGTAAAGACTATAAAAGCATCTCTGTGACTTGAAAATATTTTATGATTTGCTTGCTTCTTTTTTTCAAAAGACGTAGGGCGTATATGCTGTCATCGTTGCTTTTGATACTCAAAAAGTATAAATTAAAATATCACACATGGCAGGTAACAGGTGCTATAAGTTTATTGGTGAGGTGGCTACGGACCGGAAGAACTGGGTGGATGCCAAAGTAGCATGCGCAGCTTTGGGTGACCGATATTCATTGGCCAGTATAACCAACCCCATGGAACAAGGTAAGAAGAGGGGCAAATATGATGACAAATTCATGCAAAACTGGACCATGCATCAAATTTGGCAATATCAGGACTCTTTTGGCGATTTTTCTTAAACATTTGTATACGCATTTGCCGTATCTTACATGCTTTGTATTTTTTATTTGCGTCAAAAAACAACTCTAGCCAACAGAAAAAAGTTTCAGTCCAATATGTGTTAATTGCTCTTTTTACATTTGCTTTTTATTGCAGCTTTTATAACAAGTAAACTGCAGGTGAAAGAGACAGATTACTGGATAGGACTGAGTGATTATTACAGAATGCATTTCTTTACTTGGCAAACCAACGAACAGTTGGAATACACCAACTGGGATGACAACGAGCCGGCTGCAGCCTGGAGCGTATGTTGACTTTCTTCAGTGCATGCTTTTGGTTGATCGAGTAATGAAAGCTGATAAAAGTCAAGCTTATCTTTAATATTAACACTGTATTAACACTGTATTAACACGCAATGGCGTGGCTATGTGACAGGAATGGTAGCTGGTATATCAACACTATGTCAGCACTTTCTACAGGTGATATTTATGTCATATATACCCCCTGTGCTACCTCCGATACTTCCAGGTAACCCCCCACCTGCACCTATCATATTGGACTACCGTTTCGGTTATAATGGGTGTTTCACTTCAATAACAAAATGGATATCGTCCGGTACACATGTTAATTTTAGAGACATTTGTATAGGCATTTCTTTTGCTGTAGCGTTTGTTCGATTTTTTTGTTTTGTTTATATAGTCTATGCATTCGTTGTCAAGATATCTGAGGGACTGCAACAAACGCATCGTGCGTTACAATTCATATTTTGTTTTAAGGCTTAATTGTTACAAGTTTTACGAGTTAGTGTTATCTATTTTCAAGTTTAACAGCGAGGACTGCGTGAAAGTGAGCT
Organism: Lingula anatina; assembly: GCF_051362555.1. Taxonomy (NCBI): domain Eukaryota; kingdom Metazoa; phylum Brachiopoda; class Lingulata; order Lingulida; family Lingulidae; genus Lingula; species Lingula anatina. The sequence goes on along the minus strand of NC_141773.1, from coordinate 13,319,622 downwards.
CAGCCATGAACACTCTAGGAAAGTGGGCCGACGTTAAATGCTCCACTGTATTGGGATATATCTGCCAAACCTGGAAAGGTAATTTGATCATACATAGCGGGTGCACAAAAATAAAAAAAAATGAAAAAAGTAATTACCTACTCAAAATTCGATTTCCCAAACACAATTGCCCATAATTGTTTCAAGGAAATTGCATTTGGTGTTACTGCCAAGTATATTCTGTAATATAAAAGGATTTGATTAAAAAGCTATTTGATATCCATTGCAAAAACAAGTCCAAATACACAGGTCTAGAACTGTTCATGTTCTTGTGCGATCGCCGTCCTCCATCTTGCCTTTGAAACAAATGTCAGTATAGACCTGAACGCCAGACACATACCCAGAAGTGCACATTTCACTGAAGTTTACAACTTAATTATCTCTATAAGCATAACTTCATTTGAAAGGAAAGAAGAAAAAATGCGTCTTTGAAAAGGAGACCACTTTGTTTTGCTTGGTAATTAGTATTACATTAAACTGGAGTCACTGCACGACCAAGAATAGAAATATGTCTTCCAGATCCCAGTATTTCGACCCCTTGGACCACGCCGCCAGCACCTACCTCAAGCGTATGTAAGCCTGATTACTATTCTTTTGATGGCAAGACGTGTTACAAACTCTACTTAATGGAGAAAACGTGGCAAGAGGCCCAAGAACAGTGCGTTAGTGACGGTGCTTTCTTACCCTATGTGGCCGACGCGGTAATTGAGGCAAACTTGCTGGTCGCCATGATGCTGACTGGCAACAGGCCTATTTGGATTGGACTGAGAGATATGGGTTGGGTGAGTTAAATCTAAAGAATAAGAAACGTGAATTTTATCGATGGGTGGGCTGGACAAGTTAATATTGGCGTACGTACCACAGCCCTCTGTAAATTTACCTGAGATATTCGGGTTGGAGAAGTCTTTTTCGACCGGTGTCTTCCTCTGTTCAGTAAAATTGGACATATTTGTGAAAAAACTCATCTCACGCCACTTAATTTTTTTACCATATGTTATGTCTTTATTTAATTCAATCACAAGCACGTCCACAACTCTAAAATCGTGTTACATTCAAATTTACCGGGTTGGAATTTAAAAACGAGAGCCCTTTATCTTTTTCGAAGGAGTCTTATAAATGGGTAAACGACTGGCCAATGACGTACACTAATTGGGATGAAAATGAGCCCAAAGTTGGAGGAGAGGTGACCTGTGTTATTATTAACTCGGCGGGATCATGGAGGAATCTGAACTGTATGAAGCCACAACATTTCGTTTGTATGACCACTACCGGTAAGCGAATCAACTGTATAAATTGCATTAACTTGCGACAATTTTCATGGAATTTCTCGGTATCTAGTTCGAAGTATTTATGTATCAATTTGAAATAGGCCTTCTGCAGTGCCGTGAGTAAAAGTTTTAGCTTATCCTTTCGTCTGACCGTGTATGGTTTCCATTCTGTTAAAAGTAGTTACAATTTCATCATTCTTGTGCGTATTGATCCGTACCACTTCCATTTATTTGCTTTTCCTTTATTCGTTTATTTCTGAATAGAAATTTAATATTGATTTATAATAGTGGAATATTGCCAGAAGATTCTTTTCACCCGTGGGTTTACTTTGAGTAATTCTATGGGTATATTTGGTAAAGAGGGGTCATGAACCACTAGTCAGACCAATGGGCGTACATGTATGTTATTTGGTTCTCTATTTGTTTAGTTTTCTCTTTGTTTTTTACCTTCATATTTTACCATTCCTTTTATGTTTGCTTCAGAAACGCCCACCACACCAACAGAGCCGTCCCCGGGGTGGTGCCCCCCAGGGGGTGAATGGTTGGAATACGGCACCTATTGCTTCTGTCCCAACTCAGAGGCATTTAAAAACTGGGCTGAGGCAAGCTTTGAATGCTACAAGAAAGGTAGCCAACTTGCTTCTTTTGCCAGCCAGGATGAAATCGATTTTATTCTGGGGAGCATAACGAACGAATACAGACCGAATAATATGTGGATCGGACTAGTGAAAAGGAGAAACGGTAGGCAATTATGCTGTTTGTTTACCATTGAAATTTGCCATGTAACAATCACATTAAATCGAAGACCTTGCAGTGGGTATTGTATAACCAAAAATAAGGTAACATACAGAGAGTGAATTTGGGTAAATGCGTTTTACATAGCTCATTCTGTATCGTGATGAGCTTGGAGAACAGGCCCGTAGCCAGGGGGGTTCGGGGGGTTCGAAAGAACCGCCCCTTTTGTTGGGAAAAGGTCCACTTTGGTTAAAATTTGACCTAGGTACATGAAGTTTTTATTGGAAAAGGTCCACTTTTTCAAAAAAAAAAAGAACCCCCTTTTGAAATTGCTGGCTACGGGCCTGGAGAATATGACGTGCGTCATGCAAAATTATAGTGTCATCATTCAAAAGTTTCAATATCTAAACGGTCATCTGTCAAACTACTGAGAACAATATAGTCTAGTGTAATTAGTTATTTGATATAACATCGAAGTGAAGAAAAGTACAAATGTATACCTGCAGCAAGCATTGGTACCCATGTTCTAACTGATCTTCATCTAGATACCTTCAAATGGTTTGACGGCACATCTCTGAGTTTCACTAATTGGGGCGAAGGGGAGCCAAGTAACTCTGGAAACAAAGAGAATTGCGTGGAACTTTTGGCGGACTCGGGGAAGTGGAATGACAACCGATGTGACAGGAGCAAGGGGTTTATTTGTAAAATGAACAAAAGTAAGCTCTGGTCAGTTATCAAGTTGAATATTATACTCTGAAACAATAGGCGTATTGATCTGTAAAAAAACTTCCTACATTTAGCCCGGTTTTTTATATCTAGTAATGTTTTTCAAAACCGAAAAAAAATTGTTAATGCAAAAAGCAGATTTTGTTCTGTTTTCACATTAAAACAAGATTTGGAGTATAACTAGTCCTAAATGTTGTCCTTGCAGTAATGCCGACCTCCGCAGAGGCTAGTTCACCCAGAACACAATCAGGGTCTTATCTACCGCAATCAACGCAGTCTGTGGGCACTGTGAGGCCTGCTGAGCCAGCAGGGAGAGGCTCCGGGAGAAAGATAAAAGATAATGGCAGTGGTAAGATAAAAATGATTACAGGAAATTTAATGCGATGGACATTGGGAAAGAAATGAGAATGTTATAATACGGCAGCCCAGCAAACTATATCACTCTGACAGAACAGTAACATGGGGCAACCTTACACAAAACATATTTCTATACCAGTAGTATTTTCTGATAGTTGAACTCTGCAGATGGGGGAAACCTAGATTAACTAGGCGAGGATATGATGTGTAACCTAAATTGGTGGTCTAGTTTTCTAACAAAGATAAAGTATTTCATATCATTACAAATGTTAAAACCCTTTTGTATTCCCAAATGCAACTTCAAAAAATTTGAGTGACCCGTGTACCATGTCCAGTATGTATAAATGGACCAGCGTATACATAATGATGAAATTTATGAGTCACAGATCGACTTTCATCAGAAGCACCAGCTTATAAATTGCTTAAATGATTTCGCAAAGAAACATAGAATTTTATCGTCATTTTAAATGAACTCCTTTGTCTTCTCCAGGTGATGTCTTAACAGGCGGTAACATAGCTGGTCTAGTTGTCCTCTGCGTCATCATCGCAGCCCTTCTTGTGACCATAGGTGGCATAGTGCTTAAGCGACACCGTTCCTCTTTCTCCGTGGCCGACATTACTTACGTGACACGTGACGCTGATAAAGCCGAGGACAGATCTAGTAGTATTGAGAACCCGATGTACGATATGTTTGATTTTGAGGAGTCGGTGAAGTTATAACGTTACAGTGATGAGATACCGGAACTGCCAGTACACACTAATGTTTTCTTTATGGAAACAATTTTTTTTTGTTGTGTTTGTTATGGATGGTGTTGGAAAATGTGTCAAATTTAGAATTTGATTTAGATTGGATTGGAATTCTAAAGCCTCAGGCCCGTAGCCAGCAATTTCAAAAAGAGATCCTTTTTCTGGAAAAGTGGACTTTTTACTATAAAACCTTCATGTACCTAGATCAAGTTTTACCCAGAGCAGACCTTTTCACATATAGAGCGGTGTTTTCAACCGCCCCCCTCCAACCCCGCTTGGCTGTTTTCAAAGACGATATATATGTACGAATCTTCAATTTTATACATGCATGTTGTAAGTAAATGTGGTCGATTTATATGAAAATATTGACATTGTACCTGAATTTCTTTCTCGAAAACAGGAAAAGTGATTAAAAAGAGCAATGTCCCCACAGTAAACCAAGTGTATGATTTTCTCAACCTGAAGTTTAAAAGCATTGTGAAGCTGTGTCCACACCACTGCTAATTTAGAATAGAAGGTCAGATACTGAAACAACATCTCGCGTTTTTTTAAACATTTTTTTTTATTTTTCTGTTTAAATCAAAAGTAGTTATGGTTGTTTTCGCGTTTGGCAATCCCGGGTTTACATACATATTTTTGTGACAATTCAATTATAATTAGATTTTTCCTTTTTTGTTTCTTTTGTTTTATTTTGCAACCAAACGCCGTTATAGTTGTTTTTTGTGTATAAACGAACCTGACTCGCAATCCAAGATCTACAATTTTGTTTACACCAAAAGTTTTCATCTTATTGATTTTATTTTTATTTTTCATTTTCTTTTTTTCAATCAAATGTCTCGATGGTTGTTTTCGTGTGTTCTCGTACCAGTCCCGCTAACCCAGATTCACATGTTTATTTGCAACAGTTATTTAGAGAGAGAGGTTTCGGCAAACCATAACAAAAATCCAAAGAGACAAAATACTACTATTCTTTTTTCCTTGTTTTTGTCAAAATGTCACGCTGATTATATTTTCTCGTTAACTCTGTAAACCAGGAAGTATTATTAACGATGGGAGTGGACCAAGAAGGACAAATCCTTTCGACATAAAGGAAATTCAAGAGAAAATATCGTAGAACATTTGTTTATGAAGAAAAATTGTTTTGTACATATCTGTGAAAAGCGAGGTAGACGTGCTGATGCGGACGTTAGGGAGCACCTGGGAGCTGCTGATCAAGAGATCTCTTCTTCTTCTGTTGCTTCATCTCTGTCTCTCTCTCTCTCTATCTCATTTTTAACCGCCTCTTCTGTCTCTCTCTCTCTGCCTACCCTTGCCTCGATCCGACGTTCGCCTTTGTTCTTCCTCCGCATTAACAAGCGTCAAAAGTCGTCTAATATCCTGTATAAAACCCTGTGTGGCACTGATGAAGAACAGGTGCCATCTGTTGCCTTTGGCTACCAGAAAAGCGTTATCAAATTATTGATAGAAACTGATAAAAAAGGAAACGAAAAACGTTCCTCCGCTACTTCCTCCTTCGCCGCAGTCGTTTTAGATTGTAAAAAGTGAACAAGCCAGAGATCAAAAGGCCGCTGACGGACCTTCCTGTTTGTCAGTTTGACTAGCTTCTCTAAATCTATTTAATCAGGGTGAGATATATATATATATATATATATTTAAAAAAAAACTGGGGAGAATTTATCGTGACGCGTCCATCTCGAATATGGTCTGATGTAATAAGGTTAAAATATGAGAAAAATCGTTTACCTGCTGGAAGTTTGAATGACTACAAAGTGATACAACTGAATAATAAGAATACAAAGCTGTTGAGATATGTTCACGAGATCAGTAGTGAAGAACGTCCCAAATCGCATTTTTTCAAAGTAGCCCTATAAGTTATATCTTGGATCAGTAGGCGTCAACTGTGATCGCGTTTATCAACTCGTTTATAATTACTACTGCGAATAACACAGAGATGGGGATCGTAAACAAAAAGCATCGCTAAAAATTGGTTTAATGCCAATATACCGGAAGACCCGTTTTGTCAACTAAACGTGAAGGATTTTAACTCTACACACTCCTAGTAATGTGAGCGACCTCGAAAGTTCTAGTGGTCTTTTTTGGCCAGGCCAATTTGACCATGGCTAAAACAGTGGGAGAAATAAAAGAGCATGCAAGCCAGCACAGAACGGGGAGAGGTGGGTGGGGGGTTTGTTGCACTCTGAAGTAGCAGAGACCTCACAACACAAAATAAACCTTGCCAGAATGTCTCTGAAAAAAAAAAAAAAAAAGAACTTGCTGTGAAAACTAAGACTTTCAAAGCTATTAAATAAGATGAGCGCATTACTGAACTCTCTCGAGATTATATTGTACACTACTCAGATTTTTCTCCAAAACACCCCTATGCAGTTGTTTACTCATAAAACACTCCCCTAATGTAATTGTTTACCCATTATGATACATATAGAACATTGTAATTTATCGCAATAAAGACTAATTCAGTTACAATTTGTGATGTACGTGTCTCAACCTCATATCCCACCAATTAAAAACGCTTAATTAACGCTTCTAACATGCCACGGTTTTATAAAAATCTGAAAAAACCTTCAAAACCATCCAAACGCGTTCTTACGCCTTTGTTTATTCATAGTATAAAAACAATCACGGCTTGTAAACAGCCGTCCTACCCACGGCGCATGTGACGCTACGTCACAGGCTCAAACGGGGCTATCAGCTGGTAGCTGGTTCCTTATCGGCCTCCTTAACTGTCGTGCGTCCAAAGGTTTGACTAACGTTAACAATCTACATCATGTGAGTTGTACAAAGGCATTCTTTAACTTTATTTCAACGCGAAGGTTGGACGGCGACTGTTATTGTACATTTAGTGCGGAGCACTCGGTGAGAACGAAGCGTGGGACAGGGGATGCGTGCTTGATTTTGTCAAAGCGACTCGAGGCGAGATGGAGCATTATTACTACCCAGCAGTTTTATTTATTGGAATTGTACTATTCTTAAGTTCAGGTACGTTAAAGAAAATGTTTCAGCTATTTTCTCTTTTTTCTCTCTTTTTTTCTAGATTTTTTACTTGTTTAAGTCGCATAACAGATATTCATATTTAACGCGGATGACAAGGAAATGTTACTGGGGGCCCACTTACTAATGTTCTGCTATGGTCCACGTTACGAAAAGAATCACATGTAAGCATGAGAAGTAATACGCAGATTGAAAAATTTTACCAGTCCCATGACAGGTCCCACGTAACATACTTAACCCGATCTTGACTGGAATGCCCCGATATTCAGAATACTGTGTATGCTTTTGATAGTTACTTAAGGCAGCACCGCTGGTGTTGATATCCTCCTATATCTGATAACATCATGTTTTATTGACTGCCACGTTTAAAACGACTTAAATTTATTGAAGTGATCGCCATAGTAGTGATGTCAAATCGCCTATAAATACGCTGTGCGCTTTCAGTCAGTACTTCTCGCAATCTAGTGAAATATAATCCACCCACTACCATATCCATCTCAGTAGAATGTTGTGTTATAAAGCACATGTTAAAATCATTATAATGCGAAATTTAAGAAAAAGACACGAATTAAATTCGTCATGTTGCCTAATACGACTACCCTGCCACATCTGAAGACCGTGGTTTAAATTACACAGACCTCGACGTTATCATCTTGAGCAATGGTCTTGGCTAAAAAGCATAGTTTAGCTTGTGCTTTTTATCACAAAAATAGCGACAGAAAAATCAGGGACCTTATTGACAAATTTGGGTTGGTATATGAAAGTAAGGGGCGGCAACTGAGGTATGATATTAACGCAGAATCGTGGCCGACACAATCCACAAAGTAGATTGGGGTCAGCTTAGCTCTTGTAGGGGGTGGATGCTCGATTCCGGGGTGATCTCGAGGCCGAAGGGGGAGGATCCTTTCATTGAGACAAGTTATCACATCGAACCTCTACCGCGCTGTGTACTATGTTATCATTATCTAACTGCACCAAGGTATGGACCCACTGTGTTATAGAAGGCGAGAGGTCGTCCTTTGGGTTAACTTAAGTCAATAAAATAATATGCGATAGGGGAACAGAGAGGAAGGGGTGGAATCTTATTGTTTTTAACCATCCTGTAGATAGGTCTAAGGCAGCCGGTGCAAGAGAAGGGGCTCTTGATCTTCGTCCCATTTTTTGCCATCCCTATCTTTAATGAACGTAATTAGTCTTTCTAAGTTCCTCGGTGTCATGCTGCATCTCCCCTTTTTATACGGAATGCCAGTACGCAACGAGGAAAGTGTAAATTACCACAATATTCTCACTTTACTCCTAATCAAATTAAATGTAGTTTCTGAAGGACAACAGGTTAATAGTCCAATCAAACCAAGTTCTACAAAACAGAAAAAAAAAGGTTTATAAAAACTCACGCGTCCGGCCGCTCCTATTTCCTTCAAATATTGTTTTATTTGAAGCCGGAGAACACGTGCACATGTTGGGGACTACGATATAGTGTTGTTTACGCTAGAAATCGAATTGGCCTCCCTTCACACCACTTGTTGTGTAATTTTAACTGCATAGATTGTTTTATGTCAAACGGCATCTGTTTTGAATTTTGGTGGTCGTTGCCCAAGCTTTCGTCAACAACTCCAAATATTAGAGTACTGCTGAGCAGTGTGTTGCATCAAGTTTTGTAACACCGACCGCGAGAAGAATAATGACGAAGCTATACGGAAAGCTGCATTATGTCGTATAGTGTGTAAAATAGTAATGTGGAATGAAAACAAGAACAAAAACAAATTCTGTATTTTTTTTTTTTTTTTTTAGATTTAAAAAAATGAAAGTTTAGCTACTTTGCCCGTATTTAGAGAAAAATTAGACATTCACTCTCGCTTACGTAAGACCCCACCCTGCTTATATTTACTGTTCTTATTTTCGGCTCAACGGAAATTGAATATCTTCAAGAACGGATATTTGCGGCGATGCGTTGATGCATTTTTTCACTCTCAATTTTGTTTAGTGCAAGTTTTTATTGGCAAGGGCAGTAGCTTTTGCACTTGTTTCGTCAAATTTTAAAACACCTGTTATGACAGATACTGCAGAAAAAAAAAGGACCCATACGCAATCGACAGGATTCGAACCTGTGCGGGGAGACCCCAACAGATTTCTAGTCTGTCGCCTTAACCACTCGGCCACGACTGCCATGACTTGCTTATAAGTTGGGTCATTTCTAGAATAAAAGTTCTATAAAGGTTAACTCATATTCTAAAGCCGCATTTATATGCATTTGAAACGTGGCTACTTGCCTTTCCCAATCCTTTCTTCAAAAGTGCCTAAACCCCTCAAATAAAAGTACCTGATTACAGAATGGATAGTGCAGGATATGATGAAACATTCTCTCATTTGCATTTCTGTTATTTTAAAACTAAACTTATGTCTAAGGCCGGAATATTTTTTTTAAATATTGCACAGGGCACCAAAAGAAATCATGACAATTGATCGCGCTAAATCAATTCCTTTCAGCAACAAACGGGATCTTACTTACATGTAATATAGCGTTTCAGATAACAATGAACGCCTTATTAAAGAACACTTTGTTTTTCAATGAAAATAAGTTTCAGCATAGCTGATACTAACTTTATGTTTGCCATGAAAAATATAATTGTGTAAGTTATAGGGAAAACCCCAAGAATTTCAGAGAGTCAAATATCTATATCTATACAATAATGTGAACCTGTACCTACGTGAACACATCTCGTGATCAGGCTATTATATCATCTAGGGTTAGTTTCAGTTATAGGACAAATAGACATATTACTCATAGGTTGAATCAACGTATCAATACGTTCGTTCAAGCGCACGTGCGTTTGTGTGTGTGTGTGTGTGTGTGTGTTGGGAGGGGGTATACGCAAATTAAAAAATTGACACCGGGGACGTTTAAGCGCCCAGAAAAGGTAGAGGATTTAATTAGGCAAAGTAGTTGACCCACTGAATTAAAAATATTTACCTGAGTGATATGTATCAACCCTCGCCGCAGGTTGGTGTTTATTTTGTTTTGAAGATGGTTATGTATCAAAGAGGACCCTCTAAAGATAAGGTCGCAACATAAGTTAATCAGTGACTTATTATAATTAACCCGTGATATTATGGTATAGTAACTTTTGGTCTCATCTAGCCTCTCAATACCATAACAAGAAGTGTTAATCCTATTGTCATCTCTGATAAGAAGTAACCTTATTCCCCTACCTAGCTTTTGTAGTTCGTTAACTGCATTGTTTTAACTCTCTTTCATCAATTATTACGACCGCATTTGTAACTTTAAACACGTGAGCATATGTTGACCCTTCTTTAAGATAAAAGCTTTTCAGAAAGACACACTTTTACAATTGATAATTCGAAATTGCTATTTTATTTTCAATTAGAGCGTCAGAAATCTGCATGTAGTACTTTGTATGAAGAAAAGTATCGTATTATTATTATTTCACTGCGTTAATCATTACCTTGAAAAACAATGGGTTATTGAAAATAAGGACAAAAAATTACTGGAGTAATAATACGGTGTCAAGTATCATTTATAACCCACCGACCCAGCGATAAACAAAATGAAACTAAACTGGCATCTGTTAAATTGGATTTTTTTTAAACCAAAAGTGAAAAAATTGTTTACACAATGTACAAGTACTATTCTTACTCCACGCTTAGCATAACTTTCGTAAGACAGCTCTGGTAGATGCCACCTACAATGTAGCAGCTTATTTGTCTTGTGCGGAAATCAGCAATTCTTTTAATGTATAAAATACATTTTATTATTATAAGGAAAAAGTCAATGCTTCAACATAGTAGGCAGATCTTAGGGACCATTTCAAGACCCAGTCGTACTAACTGTGGATCGATCTATCTTCAAGGGGATAATGTCTCGCTAAATTGCAATCAACTTAAGCTTAGATATCTGTTACGCTTACTGAAGCTGCTAGGGGGTAATTAATTATCGTATAGCAGCTCCAGTAGCCGTGCCAGACGTCTAACCGGTTAAGCTGAAAACAATTTAGCGAGAAGCCCTTTGGAGATGGATCGATCCTGTTAGATCGATCTAGGCATGGAAACCTAGTCTTATAGGGGCATTTCACGTTAACATGAGTCACAGTTGTCACGGATGTGAACTCACTATCGCATCCGAGCCATTTTTCCTGACAGATTGCATTATACAGTATTGTACAGGCTTGAATACTTCAGACCACTGAGGAAAAATATAAAACGGTGTAAATGAGCTCTAAGGACAATGTATAGAACTGTTGTCTTTGTTCTATTCAATAAACGCTGTCAGCAAGATTATTGAAATTATGTCAAAGGGTTAGTTGTCCTTTAAGATTTTTATTTCAATGCCTTTATCGCTTCGATGTTTGTTATTTGGAGCGTGTTATTTGATAAATCTAGATTTAATTTCCAAGCAGCTGAACGCAAGACTTAACCCTGATGGCCTAGATAGTGTTTCTATCTATTTTTATCAGGTTTTTATTTAATCCATAATTTCGTAAAAGCAGGTAAAAGCCGCTCATCAGTCCAACGAAACAAGTTTTAGGTAATATTAACCAATTTAATGGGAAGATGAATAATGAGTTGTGCGAATTTTGATGGCTGGACAATATTGTATTTCTACAGCAACATACAACTTGCATATAGCTCTTATCACACTATAACGCACGCCTTAGGGCCTATATGTCCAAATAAAATGCTGAATAATACATTGATGAATCAAGGGCGTTGTTTCTGAATTTTCCAGCTCACGGTCAGTTGTGTCCACCGGGATGGCTGGAGAGTCCAGTCACCGACTACTGCTACCAGTTCAATACGTATGACGTTAAGAAGTCGTGGAGTGAGGCAAGGGCAGCATGCGTAGCGCAACAAGGAGATCTATTCTCATATTCATCTCAGGGAGAAAAGGTTAGTGTCTCAGAGACCATTCCCAGACCCTATCGTACTAAATTTGGATCTAACTATCTCCACGGGGATTCTCGCTTAATTTCGATTAACTTTTAAAGTGGCTAAGATGTCTGTCACGCCTACAGAAGCTAATAGGGGGTAATTAACTATCGTTTAGCAGTTTTGGCAGGCTGCGCGTGCCAGACATCTAAGCCACTTAGGTTGAAAGCAATTTAGCGAGAAACCCCGTGGAGATGGACGAATCCTGTTAGATCGATTCATGGACGGGAACCCAGTCTCAGATGATATAGGCCTATCAAACCAGTGACACATATAAACCGGTCCTTGGCATGAGGCCCACAGCAAGCAGGGGAAAAATATCTTGTACACAGTTCTGAAAACTACTCTTCTCAAAAATGTTAGGAACATGTGCAAAGATATGTAGGTGAACCTTACCTCATTACCCCAAATGAGATTTTTTTCTAAAATTACACATTAGTTATGCGTTTTTGATTAATTAATTTTTTTAGAATTTATACTATGGGAAGTATACTATGGGAATCAAGCACCTCCTTGATTTAAAAAAAAATGTCCAAAACAAAACTAGTTTATTTTCAAATGTATTCAGAGCAACAATATTTTTAATAGTAACTGAAGTTTACAGAGTTTTTTATTTTTTTAAAAGAATAATGACTTTGTTCTGTTTGTTCTTTAAGGACTGGCTGAAGAAGCAAATGTTGATTTATCAAGCGCAAGATTCACGCACGTGGCAGTGGTGGTCCGGTTACAGCGACAACAGCGGTTCCTGGCGGTGGGAGGACGGAAATAATGACACATCCCTTGTGTAAGTATAAAAATAGAAACAATTTAAGCCTATATAGCTTCGGCAAATAAATAAAATGAAAATAAAATGAGTAAAATAAAATAAAAAGGCTAACACAATATCGATTAAGATAACAGCAGTATTTATTGATATTATTTTTTTTAAAAAAGTGATGCCTAATTTTTGTTTCATAATTCATACCTTTACGTGCGCCTGTTAAACTATCGAATATAAAGCCATTTTTAGAGTTCAGTTGGCCCATTCTAATTATATGTCTTTTTGCATGTTCAGCACTTCTGCATGTACTCGTAGACCTATCTATTGTTTTTCTTAATTTAAGAGATTGAAATATAACATGTTATTAAAGTCGAGCGCTTTACACCCCGGTACCGCCGATATCCAATGCTCTGGTATACCTTTATTGCCCTTTTTAAAAACTCCGTTTATGATGAGCTCTTCACATGTGTTCCGGCCGTCAAAAACTTTGAAAGACATCTGTTATTTTTTCCTTTCCTTTTAATTCCTCTAGGACTTGGAGCCCAGGAGAGCCTAACAACTACGCCGGGATAGAGCACTGCGGGGAAGTGGTAACAAACGGAAAGATGAACGATAATAACTGCGACAATGTTATGCCATACGTATGCAAAAGCATGAAAGGTAGGCGTGTAACAATTATACATTTAATTAAAAGGCGCTGTTAATTACCTCCTCTACAACGAATTTCTGGGTAATAGATAGGGCCTACAGTTTAGATAGATAGATAGATACTAGTACTGTAGGTAAGCCTACATGTATTTTAAAAATCAAATAGTTTAAAAATTCTATGAAATGTTGAAAAGATCAAACACATTGCTAGGCAGGAAAGTGCTTTTGACGAAGTGATAATAATAATTATAAAAGAAGAAGTTTTTACAAATGCCATGCTATATTTCATCGACAGATATCCACAAACTTTTCTAGAGTTATCGGCAAATAGTTATTGCCCTTTTTACAAATTATTTCCGTGGATAAACTGAAATACAGATTCACATCGTAAGTTGCAGCTTAATCTGCGTATTTAGTGTTTTAAAATAACAAACAGAGCTACATTTCACATGGGGGGGGGGAGGGAAGGCGGTAAGTACTCTAAGATATATACTGGCATTTATCTATAAGTTATACAATCAGCCATGTTCTAGATCGAGTCACTTATCGAATTGTAATTAACTCAGTTGACGTTAGACTGAAGATTTTATTTTAAGATTTTTCAAGCCATCATTTCGTAATACTCAGTTTTATCGTAATAATGAGATACTTTTGTTCCAGGCAAACCCAGCAAGTGTCCCCCAGACTGGCAAGATGTGGAGGGCTCCTGTTACAAACACTTTGAAACAGAACTGAACTGGAATGAAGCTAGGTAGCTCATGTTTATTGTGTATAGCATGTATAGGCCTTTTAATCATGCCCTTTGGTGGAGATGGGGAGGGGGGTGATGGGGGGGTTAGGAAGAAACCAATCTTTTCAGTCTTTTGGCTTGAGAAAAAGAACTATTCTCAATCAAAATTTGGTGTACTCATCTCAGGAACCTTTGGGAGAGGGTAAAAAAATTGATATTTCTTATCAAAAAGAGACCCCCCTTCGAAATAGCTGGCCACGGGCCCATTTACTGATCTCACCAGAGATGTAAAGGGAGGTAGATACAGCCCAGTTGTATTACAGACAGGTGGGTGATTTAGCACTTTGTTTGGAATCTTTTCTCTTTTGAACAGGACCGACTGCCAACGTTATGGAGCTGATCTTCCAGATATACAGACTGATGCAGAGCAACAGTACCTTCTGGATACGGTCAAGTGTAAAGGAAAGCCATCTTGGATTGGTCTAAAGGCAAAGGTATGTTACTTACATATATAATATGCAGAGTGGTTTTGCCCTGATAGCATGATGACGCAGGTACAGCTTTGATAAAGTTGGTATTTGGGTGGCATTAACTTTCAAATCTGGGCCAGTGTCAAATTTTGGACATTTTTTTTTTTAGTATCATATATGTAGACATATGTGAACCACTCAGAATCCAAAATTAGAGACAAAAATGGTTTGTATTAATTGATTATTGATGTTGATTTGAGAACCACATTGTAATGATTTTAATTTCAATTTTTCTGTTTTTTCCTGTTTAGGTTACAACTACTCCAACAAACAAGTTTCAGTGGGTGACAGGAGATGAGTTGGGAATTGGGTCAACTGCAAGATGGGCACAGCGACAGCCATTTGTGGAAAAGTATAACTTTACATTGCGTTTGGTGTGACAGGCTGAGATTGTGCCATTGTGGATGGTTGTACTGAGATTTTGTGTTTGATATTATTATTGACAGATATGCCATAGTGACTGTTTTATGAAAACCACTGTTTTGTTGAAATTATTATGTGGTGTTGTGTGAGATGAAAGAATCAATTACAAATGTAGTATGGTCAAGTCGCACTGTGCCAGATGATTCAGTAACCATAGCTCAAGAGAAGACCTTGACAGATCTGTTTGCAATAGTACTTAACTGTGGAAGAAACATCAGTGGCTAGAACATTAGGTCATTCAAATCCACTATTTTCTTATGATTTGTGTAAGCTGTACTTCACATTGTGTTTGCTAAGATAGAAAATAGTCTTCACATATTTCTTATTTGCTTCAGAGCCAGAGCCAATACAACATGTGTTGAGATAATAACTACTGCACTGACAGCCAGTGAGTCTTGGGCCACTGCTCAATGTTCTGTAGAAAGACCATACATTTGTAAAAAACCTGAAGGTAATGTGAAATAAACTGATATGGTACCTTAATTACTGAGAATTTTGTAGCAACAGTAAGCATTTTATGAAAGAAGTACTGGTACTTGAACTTTTTTTATCTGAGACGGGGCTGTTAGTTTTATATATACTAGTGCAGGTTGAGCCCTATATTAATTTTTGTTTGTTTGTTTGTCTTTTGGGGTGGTTATAGAAAACATTTGTATTTCAAAGTGCAATTGTTGAAAAAGAAAATAAAATTATCTTAATTCAGAATGGCAAATTGATATCCTTTGCAAATAAAAATTACTGCAGAAAACTAAGAAAAAAGAATTGCAGATAATCTTATTTCTTTGGACTTAAGAAAATAAATAGAATGAGCTTTCACTGATTCCTATATTCAACTGTATATTTCAGGAACTTGTGCGGCTGGATGGAAGATCAACAAGAACATGTGTTATCAACTGAACTCCAACCTGAGGCTGTCCTTTGTAGATGCTGCTGACTACTGTAACTCACAAGGAGGCAGTATGGTCACAGTTTACAAGTAAGAATGGCTTTTTGTGTGTGGGGTGGTCTGTTTCATGACAATACTGAAGTCTAAAATAAGTTTTAGCGGAGGCAGTTAAAAGTAAAATTTACATTGTTGGCTGTCTGAATTTAGCACACAGTATAAGCTAAGACCAAAATTTAATAATAATGTTGATGAAGCAACCTAATGTGGTTAATTACAATTTCAAATATTTGGATGACCTTTTGTACTTGGGATTTGTCATATTGGACTTGAAGGTCTTACTAGAGGGTCAAATGACTCTATTTCTTTATTAAAACTTTCCTGGGTGATTAGTTTATTAATTTGATCATATCATTTACGGATAGCATCACCAATGAATGCTGTGTTTTTATGCTCTTTCAGTCCAGAAGTTCAAAATTTTTTGAAGTTGAATAAAAGAGAGTTTAGCCAGAGTTCTTCATTTTGGATTGGTGCCAAGAGTGAGTGTTTTACTCTCCTTTCAGAATTTATGAAATGCAAAATGTAATTACTGAAACACATGGAAGGAAGATATGAAGCAAGTGACTAACGATATGTGTTGGCAGTATGGCATAACAGTACTCATCTGCCAAATTATTTTCACAATTTATCACTGTAACTATTTGTAAGAAATTAAATTGGAAGTTTGATTTTCTGATTGTAACTACATGTATTTTACGCACATTGATGTGACAGTAATGCATACCTAACACAAAGTGGCCATTTCTGAAATCAACAATTTAAACCCTCTTAGGCTTGCTAATATTTCAGATATTACACTTCTATTTACTCCATATTTTATCATTTCTTCCCCTTTGACATAAGCCAAAGTTGATTAGAACAGGACTTTTTTCCTGCCTAAACATTGGCCTGTGTAAAGTAAATAATGGCTGAAATTATGACTGACAGTACTTTCAAAATTAACTAAAGTGTAGATACTTTTCAAAGTTCTGTAAAAAAGAACGAATTAAAAATATAAAGGAATCATTTTGTGAGATGATTAAATTGAATGCCATTATCTTTTCTATTATAGCAACTTCTGATGGGAGCAATTTGGAGTGGGTGGATGGGACACCAGTCAGTAAAACCTCACCCAACTGGTCAACCCAGCCCAGTGGTCAGCTCAACAGCTCCTGTGTCCAGATCTTTGCTGGTCAGTAAAACTCCATCCAACTGGCCAGCTTAGCCAACTGCTGGCACACAAATCTCAAATAGCTTGAAATTGTTAAGTGCTGAAAGAATGTAACCAAATCAAATACTACAGTCTGAATCAATTTAGTATAATGTATAAATTGCTTAAACAAATTTATTTTAAACAGTATGATTATTTTGTTATTTATTTATTTTGTGAAATATTCCAGTGAAGTCATTTAAAATTTGGAAATATTTATTTAAGTTACTAGATTATTGTACCACCAGCGTAGGCGCTGGCGGTACACATGGTTTTAGTCCCGACCCGTATGTTCCGCCGGCTCCTGCGGCTCCGCCGGCTCCTGCGGCTCCGCCGGCTCCTGCGGCTCCGCCGCCAAGTCACCGTTACCGCTTCTCCTCCTAGACTACTAGGGACTGCGTACCCATCTCTTGGATTTAGGTCACCTATAATCTCAACTCGTTCCACGTAAAATTTGGGCTTTGTCGGTATTGGGGTCTAGGTGTGGCACTCATTGCAATGCACCCTTGTCCAAAAATGGCAAAATTAAATGCTAATTATCTACCCTACGGAAGGAATTATGGGAAAAATTTCTACAGACAGCTTTCCAAAAGTCATATGTGTAGATTTCAAATATGCCCTTGGATTTGACCTTTGACCTTTATTTCAAGGTCAAACGGGCCAAAATTTTCAAAAAAACGGAATTTTTTACGAAAAAAAATTTTTTTGCGCTGTTATTCAGACACTACACAGACTTAACCAATAATATTATTGGGAAGTATTACCCTTTGGGTCATCTTTCATCTCTGTGAATTTGGGGTCAATCGGTGCATTTTCATGGGAGTAGCGGCCATAAGATACCGAAACTGAAAACTGTCTCTAATTCGGGAACCGTTAGTGCTAGAGACCCATTCTTTTTTGTATTTTGTAGAGCATGTAAAGCCCAATACTGATGGTGGTCTCCGTTTTTTTGTATTCTATACGGTTTTCGAGTTACGCTGTATCAAAAAGTACATATTGGTGGTGAAAGCAAAATGTGCAGTGCGGTAATGGATAATAAATTTTGAACTCCCGAAAAATAAAACATAAGGCTTGGCGAGGCAGACAACCTGTGGTCATAAATGACATTATTTCATCAAATTTGAACATCTGGAAATTCAGAGCACCTCCCATTTCAAAAATTTTGACCAAAATGACCTTTTCTTTATTTTAATTAATTTTTTCTGTACGAAATTTATGGCACATTATTGTAACTCCAAAATTATAACATTTAGTCCCTTATATCTCCAAAACTGGCAGAGATAGGTCCATGGTTACTATTGAACTTGAATAGGAAATCATATACTGGCAATCTAAGTGTGACCTTGAAATTGACCTTTGACCTACTTCTCATCATGAATTGAACTTTGCACATTTTGGTTCCCTTTTATCTCCAAAACTGGCAGAGATAGGTCCATAGTTACTATTGAACTTGAATAGGAAGTCATATACTGGCAATCTAAATGTGACCTTGAAATTGACCTTTGACCTACTTTACACCATAAACTGAACTTTGCAAATTTTGTTCCCTTTTATCTCCAAAACTGGCAGTGATAGGTCTATGGTTACTATTGAATTTGAATAGGAAGTCATATACTGGCAATCTAAATGTGACCTTGAAATTGACCTTTGACCTACTTTTCATCATGAATTCAACTTTGCAAATTTTGGTTCCCTTTTATCTCCAAAACTGGCAGAGATAGGTCCATAGTTACTATTGAACTTGAATAGGAAGTCATATACTGGCAATCTTAATGTGACCTTGAAATTGACCTTTGACCTACTTTACACCATGAACTGAACTTTGCAAATTTTTAATGCTTTTATTTTCAAAACTGGCAGAGATACGCCCATAGTTACTATTGAATTTGTATAGGAAGTCATACGAGGCAATTAACTGTGACCTTAAAATTGACCTTTGACCTACTTTTAACCATGAACTGAACTTTGCAAATTTTGTTCCCTTTTATCTCCAAAACTAGCAGAGAAAGGTCCATAGTTACTATTGAACTTGAATAGGAAGTCATGTACTGGCAATATAAATGTGACCTTGAAATTGACCTTTGACCTACTTTACACCATAAACTGAACTTTGCAACTTTTTAATGCTTTTATTTTCAAGACTGGCAGAGATATGCCATAGTTACTATTGAATTTGAATAGAAAGTCATACGAGGCAATCTAAGTGTGACCTTGAAATTGACCTTTGACCTACTTTTCATCATGATATGAAGTTTACAAATTTTGGTTCCCTTTTATCTCCAAAACTGGCAGAGATAGGTCCATAGTTACTATTGAACTTGAATAGGAAGTCATATACTGGCAATCTAAATGTGACCTTGAAATTGACCTTTGACCTACTTCACACCATAAACTGAACTTTGCAACTTTTTAATGCTTTTATTTTCAAAACTGGCAGAGTTACGCCCATAGTTACTATTGAATTTGAATAAAAAGTCATACGAGGCAATTTACTGTGACCTTAAAATTGACCTTTGACCTACTTTTAACCATGAACTGAACTTTGCAAATTTTGTTCCCTTTTATCTCCAAAACTAGCAGAGATAGGTCCATAGTTACTATTGAACTTGAATAGGAAGTCATATACTGGCAATCTAAATGTGACCTTGAAATTGACATTTGACCTACTTTTCATCAGGAATTGAACTTTGCAAATTTCCGTTCCCTTTTATCTCCAAAACTGGCAGAGATAGGTCCACAGTTACTATTGAACTTGAATATGAAGTCATTAGAGGCAATTTACTGTGACCTTAAAATTGACCTTTAACCTACTTTTAACTATGAACTTAACTTTGCAAATTTTGGTTCCCTTTTATTTCCAAAACTGATAAGATACGCCCATAGTTACTATTAAATTTGAATAGGAAGTCATATACTGGCAAACTAAGTGTGACCTTGAAATTTACATTTGACCTACTTTTTATCATGAATTGAAGTTTACAAATTTTGGTTCTCTTTTAACTCCAAAACTGGCAGAGATAGGTCCATAGTTGCTATTGAACTTGAATAGGAAGTCATATACTGCAAATTTACTGTGACCTGGAAATTGACCTTTGACCTACCTTACTATGAACTGAACTTTGATTGTACCATTTTTAGTTATATATATTTTTTTTTTGCATATTTTGAGAATTCTTGTTGATTGCATTTTTACAGCTTGTCAAGCACAAGACTGGTGGTGGCGTCCCTTTTTGTGTGTGTGGGGGTCTATACGATCGCGCTTACCCCAGCTGGTGGTACAATATTCGGAGGCGGTATCGCCTCTCTGATCCTCTAGTTTTCCTTCAATAAACAGTATGGCCATGGGAAGGATATTCTGATTTCAGATGCATAATAAAGTGTTATTAGTTTGCATGTATTGTAAGCCAACAGCAAAAGCTGTTTATTCTTTGGTTTCTCTAAATGACTTATGAATTAATTACTCAGGTGATGCCAATGCAAAGTGGAGTTTAAATGGCAACTGTCTCCTGGAGCAGCCATTTGTGTGTCAGATTGGAACTGAAAAGGTGGTGCTGCCACCTACAGTAGCTCCAGGTAAAATTGGTTAGAATTAATTAATACTCCAATCTTCCAATGTGTAAAGTTAATCATTAAATCAATTATAATTAACTCCTTTAGATAAATATTTTTTAGAATTTAAATAAGCAACTTGTTATATGCTTATAATATGGAAAGTGCACTGACATTGTGAAGGACTGCATCATGTATACAAATTATTATTATTATTATTATTATTATTATTATTATTATTATTATTATTTCTTCAGCCAAGGGGAGTTGTGAGGCTGGCTGGGAAGCTTATTCCTTCTACTGCTACTATTTTTCCAATAATGCGACAACCTGGGTTGAAGCTGAGCAGTCCTGTACTGGCATGGGAGCACATCTGCTCAGTTTAACTTCAGACAGGGAAAGTTCTTTCATAGACAGTAAGTAGTGCTGGTTACATGACACTGGCATGAACTGCTGGCCAGTTTAACACAAAGAACTTATAGCTCTTTCATATACTAATATAGACATTATAGATACTAGTAAGAATTATTGGTTATGTCAGATTGCCATTATAATTAATGTTGATCTTATAACATTTGAAGTCGATTATGATACCAGACTAGAGTGAAATTCCCTTTTGTAGAAGATGTACCTTGTTCATATATAAACAAAGTGTCACATTTTTTAGACCAGGTAAGACAAATTATCCCAGGTAAACTACTCAACATGCTCATGACGTTAACTAGGTAGCTCAATTACCTTGTCTGTATTTATAGGTAAACTAAGTGACAATGCTTGGCTTGGTCTAAATGACAGGAAATTAGAAGGCACTTGGGTTTGGACCTCCCAGACTGATGTGGTAGGTACTAATAGCAGCCTTGGTAACTGCAATTTAAGAAGGTGTCCATTTATTGCTGTGTCCTGTGACTAAGGGTTCATTTTTAATGAGACTATAATTCTATGTAGATCAATCTAACTCCGTGGGGACTCTCACTGAATATTTACAGATTAACATAACTCCTCTTGTTTCCAATGAAATCATGTAATCACCAGACTTTTCTGAATTCTACTCAATGCCACAAGTGAGAGCCCCTGCAAAGTTGGATCCATCTATGTAGAAGGAAAGATTCATTGGGAATGAGCTCTAACAGTTCAGTGATGAATTTTTTTCAGCCTTACACCAACTGGAACAAACTCAGCTGGACCTCGGAGCCCAATAATCGTGGAGGTTATGGCCAGCCGGAGAATTGTGCCGAAATCATTGGAAGCGCTGTAGCTTTCAAAGGCAAATGGAATGATATTGACTGCAGCTTGAAGAGGCAGTTTGTCTGCAAGAAGGGGGCATTGCCTTTACAGAGCACCACAGCAGCATCAACAAGTAAATATATTGTATAAATTAAGAAACTACTCACCCATAATAAAAAGCACATGACTGGAACTTGAAAAGAACCTGTTTAGGAATTAAATATGATATTATTCTGATTGAGTTGGGTTATATTTTACACCAAATTAATGATATGATAGCAAAACAAAATTGGAAAATACATTAACAATTTTTAGTCAGACTATATCCTGTAAATGGCCAATGTTTTCATGCCGAAAAAAACGTGAAAGCCAGAAATTGGCTTGATTATATTATAATGCATTGTACTCCACTAATGCCATTCAATAAGACACGTTGGTTAGAACTTGCCATGTAAAGATATCACTTAACGCTTCCTGAGGTTGGTGTGTGTTTTATATCATATTTGGATTTCATTTTTATCCCTTTTTGGATATATTTAAACACCAGTACTATAATTCCAGCCGCCTGGTCCTCGAAGTGCGGTCCATTCTGGGAGGACAATCCTCTAAATGATTACTGCTATCAGTTCCACTCAGAAGAATTGACCTGGCATGATGCCTTGTCCCATTGCCGAGCCAACGGAGGCGATCTGGCCAGTATTACCTCAGTGGTGGAACAGGGTTATATCACTAGTAAGTAGGATTGGCACATGGGTAGGAATAATAATTATAATAAGACAAGACACGTAAAGATAAATATTCTAATCATTTTCAAAAAAAAAAAGTAAATTAAATAAATAAATAAATAAATAAATAAATAAATAAAAGTTATAATAAATAAATGAATAAATAAAACAATCCCATACAGTGCATATATACCACTTCAAAGTATTAAATTTCCAAATCAATTTCTGTGTCAATGAACTGTGCATGCTTTTGAACTTTTGGCTTTTTAAAGAATGACAAACACTATCTTTTATTGTACCACCAGCGTTAGCGCTGGCGGTACACATGGTTTCGGTCCCGTCCGGATCGTTCCGCCGGCTCCGCCGGCTCCGTTGGCTCCGCCGGCTCCGCCAGCTCCGCCGGACGGCTACCGTTACCGCTTCTCCTCCTAGACGGTAAGGGCCCCCGTACCCATCTCATGGATTTAGGTCACCTATAATCTCAACTCGTTCCACGTAAAATTTGGGCTTTGTCGGTATTGGGGTCTGGGTGTGGCACTCATTGCAATGCACCCTTGTCTAAAAATGGCAAAATTAAATGCTAATTATCTACCCTACGGAAGGAGTTATGGGAAAAATTTCTATAGACGGCTTTCCAAAAGTCATATGTGTAGATTTCAAATATACCCTTGGATTTGACCTTTGACCTCTACTTCAAGGTCAAATGGGCCAAAATTTTCAAAAAAATGAAATTTTTTACGAAAAAAAATTTTTTTGCCCTGTTATTCAGACACCACACAGACTTAACCAATAATATTATTGGAAAGTGTTACCCTTCAGGTCATCTTTCATCTCCATGAATTTGGGGTCAATCGGTGCATTTTCACGGGAGTAGCGGCCATAAGATACCGAAACTGAAAACTGTCTCTAATTCGGGAACCGTTAATGCTAGAGACCCATTCTTTTTTGCATTTTGTAGAGCATGTAAAGCCCAACACTGGGGGTGGTCTCGGTTTTTTTGTATTCCATACGGTTTTCGAGTTACGCTGTATCAAAAAGTACATATTGGTGGTAAAAGCAAAATGTGCAGTACGGTAATGGATAATAAATTTTGAACTCTGGAAAAATAAAACATAAGGCTTGGCAAAGCAGACAACTTGTGTTCAAAAATGACATTATTTCATCAAATTTGAACTTCTGAAACTTCAGAGCACCTCCTATTTCAAGAATTTTGACCAAAATGACATTTTCTTTATTTTAATTAATTTTTTCTGTACGAAATTTAAGGCACATTATGGTAACTCCAAAATTATAACATCTAGTCCCTTATATCTCCAAAACTGGCAGAGATAGGTCCATAGTTACTATTGAAGTTGAATAGGAAGTCATATACTGGCAATCTTACTATGACCTTGAAATTGACCTTTGACCTACTTTTCACCATGAACTGAATTTTGCAAATTTTGCTTTCCTTTTATCTCCAAAACTGGCAGAGATATGTCCGTAGTTACTATTGAACTTGAATAGGAAGTCATATACTGGCAATCTATATGTGACATTAAAATTGACCTTTGACCTACTTTTCACCATGAACTGAATTTTGCAAATTTTGCTTTCCTTTTATCTCCAAAACTGGCAGAGATAGGTCCATAGTTACTATTGAACTTGAATAGGAAGTCATATACTGGCAATCTAAATGTGACCTTGAAATTGACCTTTGACCTACTTTTCACCATGAACTGAACTTTGCAAACTTTTCTTCCCTTTTATCTCCAAAACTGGCTGAGATAGGTCCATAGTTACTATTGAACTTGAAAAGGAAGTCATATACTGGCAATCTAAATGTGACCTTAAAATTGACCTTTGACCTACTTTACACCATGAACTGAATTTTGCAAATTTTGCTTTCCTTTTATCTCCAAAACTGGCTGAGATAGGTCCGTAGTTACTATTGAACTTGAATAGGAAGTCATATACTGGCAATCTAAATGTGACCTTAAAATTGACCTTTGACCTACTTTTCACGATAAACTGAACTTTGCAAATTTTGCTTCCCTTTTATCTCCAAAACTGGCAGAGATAGGTCCATAGTTGCTATTGAACTTGAATAGGAAGTCATATACTGGCAATCTAAATGTGACCTTGAAATTGACCTTTGACCTACTTTTCACCATGAACTGAACTTTGCAAACTTTTCTTCCCTTTTATCTCCAAAACTGGCTGAGATAGGACCATAGTTACTATTGAACTTGAAAAGGAAGTCATATACTGGCAATCTAAATGTGACCTTAAAATTGACCTTTGACCTACTTTACACCATGAACTGAATTTTGCAAATTTTGCTTTCCTTTTATCTCCAAAACTGGCTGAGATAGGTCCGTAGTTACTATTGAAGTTGAATAGGAAGTCATATACTGGCATTATAAATGTGACATTAAAATTGACCTTTGACCTACTTTTCACCATAAACTGAACTTTGCAAATTTTGCTTCCCTTTTATCTCCAAAACTGGCAGAGATAGGTCCATAGTTACTATTGAACTTGAATAGAAAGTCATATACTGGCAATCTAAATGTGACCTTGAAATTGACCTTTGACCTACTTTTCACCATGAACTGAATTTTGCAAATTTTGCTTCCCTTTTATCTCCAAAACTGGCTGAGATAGGTCCATAGTTACTATTGAAGTTGAATAGAAAGTCCTATACTGGCAATCTAAGTGTGACCTTGAAATTGACCTTTGACCTACTTTTTATCATGAACTGAACTCTGCTAATTTCTTTCTCTTTTAACTTCAAACTTGACAGAGATAGGTCCATAGTTACTCTTGAACTTGAATAGGAAGTCATATACTGGCAATTTACTGTGACCTTGAAATTGACCCTTGACCTACCTTACAAAGAACTTAAATTTGATTGTACCATATATATTTTTTGCAATAGTTTAAAAATTCTTGTTGATTGCATTTTTACAGCTTGTCAAGCACAAAACTGGCGGCTGTGTCCCTTATTTTGTGTATGTGGGGGTCTATACGAATGCGTTTGCTCCAGCTGGTGGTACAATATTTGGAGGCGGTATCGCCTCTCTGATCCTCTAGTTTTTACTATTTTCTTTAATATTTATTTTTAGTGATTGAATCTTACTCCATTTTTAAGAAATTAATATTTTGTATATATTGCAAAGAGAGTATAATAAACCTGTATTATTATTATTATTATATTTTTTTTAAATTTTCAGGCAAAATCTCTGCCATTGCATATCCCATTACATTCTGGTTAGGTGGCAATGATTTGACCTCAGAAGGAGGCTGGCGGTGGACAGATGGCTCGCCTTTTTCCTATCTCAACTGGGATGTAGGTAAGTGCATATAATGTGTGATGTCATTAAATAACATAGATTTTAAAAAAAAAATTGATACTGAAACTAATATGATGTACCTGTACTGTAAAATCTCTCTAAGCTTAAGAATGAAAACACTAGGATTTTTTGTTTTGTTTTTGTTTTTTTATACGAGCAGTAATATAACATGCTGCATTATGTAACCATGTTTGGACATTACTGTACATGTTTTATAGTTCAACTATTACTGGAATGTTCATGTTGGAGAAAATGTCTTTTTTGCATTATTAGCCTGCTTGTATATTTTTCTAAATCATTTAGCATATTTTTACATGAACATTTTTTATTTTATATACTTGACAATTGTATTTCGACATACAGTTGGTAATTCTTCTGAAAGTGAGCGTTGACATAGCATACAATATTTTGTGTGACCATCTGGACAAAAAACAAGCCGTTAAAAAATTCTCAGCAGTGGTAAATAGTTCATGCAAATACGAATTCAGTATCTTATTTAAGAAATGATCAGAGATTCTACATGTAATTCAGTCATTGTAATAGCGTATATATACTTCTTAAATTTAAAAGACAAATTTGGGGTTGTGGATCAAAGGAATTACAGTAAGTATACATATACTGCACCAGTGTATAATATATGGCAGTGAATGTACACATGATATCCCTGTTGCTTTCACAGCTGCCACCCTTGTACATGACTTTATGCCCTAATTATGTATATCCAATTGTGCTAATACACATTTATTTTGATGTCAAGGATATTTCAGTAAGTTCTGGTTGGTATTTATGTGTTTAGAATGCTATAGCAATGTGCTTTTTTTTAAATCTAATGAACTTTTGTAGGGAATGGGGACTTAACACTTAAAAGCATGAACAAATGCTTTTTGTATATTGCAGCTATTAGTGAGCTGTTTTATTAGTTTTTATGTGATGATGGGAGGGATTACACTTTAGCCTTCTTTGTTTGGGGAAAAGTTTAGAAGAGCCTAGAAATGTGTCTTTTACAGCAATACAAATAGCTTTAAGGCATATAGAGTAAATAGTAACCCAAAATTAGATGTTTATAATCCTTTGGCATGTAGTTAACATTCATTACCCGGTTGACGTTTTCCTTTATCTTGTTAAAGCAGAACACAAATTGTGACAGTGCCTATTATTATATTTCTTTTGAGTTCTTTCTTGAAACAAAAACAAGAACCCCTGTTTATCTGCTTAACATGCTCTTCCCTTGATACCTATGAAGCCAAGCCCCCTCCTCCTTTGAATCCATAAACCTCTGAGAGCCTGTGCTTGTTAACTCTATTTACGCTAAGTTGCACTCCCAATATGAAATATTTGCAACTGCACTAACACCCATACCCATACCCCACTCCACTTATAAAGTGTATTTTTCAGGAAAGATGACACTCGCAACTTACACTGCAGCTTCTCAACTCATATTTCATTTTGAACTATATGTAAAATGACATTCCTTCCCTTGTATCCTTAAACTTTACATGTCTTTTAAATGTCTGTTATTTATGGTACATGTTTTTACTGGTAACAATGCTCAAATATATGCATGCTAGGCAAATGTATTGTTTTTTCAGTTTAAATGTCAGGTCAATAATTCAGATAAATAAACTTTTCAATTTAATGAAATACAGTTATTATCTATCATTATTTAAATTTTATCACATAATAATTCATCAAAGGTGAATTTTCTGATTCAAAAGTGATTCGAAGAAAACTTAAATTTGTATTTATAATTAGGGTTTTGTCTATTCAGTGTTAAATCAGTTTATTTAAACAAGTATGCAGTAGACATTTTGCATTTGGTTGCCATTTTGAAAATGATAAAAATTTGTCATTCTACCATGACATTGTTTAGGTGAGCCAAACAACAGATGGTCAGAAGATTGTATGCAGATTACTAGTGAATTTGGTCCTGGATTGTGGAATGATATTACCTGTGATATAAGAATTGGATATATCTGTAAGAAAAAAGGTAAGTTTTTCATAATAAAATGTATGTTTAGTTGCAGCACAAAATAGTTGGATTGTATAGTAAAATTAAAGTAATACAGTTCTTAATTGTATTATATAAAAAATTAAACAACATTATTTTAAAATTATCATCTTGGTTTTTTCTCCCCTTTTACTCTATTTTGAAACCATTCTGTTCTATAATTGTTAGATGTGATTATTATATATATATAATAGGAGAAAAGAATGCCTTTTGAATAGTTGCCATTTTAAATTTGTCTGCCTTTTTGGTCTGTCAACATTTGTTACGACCAAATGCTATAGGATCTATTGTTAGACATTTATGGCCCTTTCTTCTTTGACATGTCAATTAAAGCTTTACACAGAAAGAAAAGTTGGACTGAAATCAGTCATTTGTTAAAAAAATTAAATGTTAATATTTTATAAGTTTTATTTTTTTTTTTGTAGGTCTTGTTTCCACCACTGTGGCCAGAACTCCTTCTACCACTCCTTTACCAGCTGGTATTTATTTATTTATTTATTTATTTATTTATTTATTTATTTATTTATTTATTTATTTATTAATAATACTTAGTACTGTTTATCACAATGTAAGAATTTTCAGAGTGAATTTTTTAGTGCTTTGGTAGTAACTGAAATGGAAACACTTTGAAGTTTTTTGTTTCAATACAAATTATTTTATTTTATTTAACAATATATTTTATTAAGTTTGCTTGTATTTAAAGATATGTCATAACTTATTGAAAAAATACTGTTTCTTTTGTCTGTTTATTAAAAGTACTTTTAGCGAATTGACTGCTTCCAATTCAGTGTAAAAACCACATTTAATATACAACACAACTTTAATCTTTGTGTTGCTATTTAATAGGCAAAGGATACGGCTGTTGGCCTGGCTGGAAGAAATTTGGCGATGGCTGCTTTCTGCTGGTATCTGAAGAAACTACTTGGATGGATGCCAGGACCCAGTGCCGTTTGAAAGGTGGAGACTTGGCCTCTGTTATGAATGAGAGAGACCAGGCCTTCTTGACCACTCAGTCAAAGGCTAATGCAAGCTGTAAGAATATATTGTTATACATTTTATTTGTCTTCTTTGGTGTATGTTTTGATCATTAAATTCATTCATAATTTTTTTCAAGTGATAAGAACCTAAAAGAAATGTTTTTTTTTTCTTTTCATATTTTCATATTTAGTTGATATATTTAAGAATTGATATTAATTTTAAATGTATTTAGTTACAATATACAGCACAGAGTGACTTTTTTTGATATCTTTTTGTCAATTTTTTGTGTAATACAAACTGAATAACTTAAAAAGATTATAATACTAACTTCAAATTCATAATTGAAAAAGATATCCCTGTGTCTGCTGTTGAAGTCAAATTACGAGAAAAATATCTTAACCTGGTTCCAGTGACCAATCGCATCTATTGGCTGGGTCTGAATGACCTCAAGAGACCAATGACCTTTGAGTGGACAGATGGAAGAGAAGTGACCTACACTAACTGGAACAAAGGGGAACCAAATAACAATGTGGGTGTCAACGAGGATTGTGTTACTATGAATGCAGACTTGGTAGGTGCAAATTTGACACAGTGCATGTTCTCTCTCTCTCTCTCTCTCTCTCTCTCTCTCTCTCTCTCTCTCTCTCTCTCTCTCTCTCTCTCTCTCCTTGCCTGTCTGTCTGTCTGATTGTCTGTCTCCATGTTGCTCCTTTTATCCATCCATTTGTCTGCCTCTACCATTTCTGTCTCTTTTTTCTTCTCCGATTCTGATTTTTGTCTGTCTATCAGTTTTTTATGCTTGTCACATAGTAAATCTGTTTATAGGTAATTTTTGTATGTTTTTTGGTTCATCATGTATGTTTTCAGTCACTATATGAATTATACAATACTGCATCAATTATAAGTACATTAAATTTTTATTCATTCTTTATAGAAAGGAGAGTGGAATGATGATTCTTGTGACAGTACCCACATGTACATCTGTCAAACATCGCTAAAGGTTGTGCCAGTGTCCAGTTCAGTCACCATGTTACCACTGTATCCTACTGGATGTCCCAGTGTAAGTCAATTGATTATTTATTCAGAATTATTATTATTATTATTTTTACCATAACAAAATCCAGGCAGTTGGAGTCAACTCATGATGGTTTTGTAAACATACTAACATATTTAACAATGGTTTTTCAGGGCACCACTGCAGCATTGGGCTCCTCTTGCTACAGTTTTGTTAGTATGGGGGCCACATGGGCAGATGCAGAGAGGTACTGTCAGAGAGGAGGAGGACATCTGGCAGCTTTGAAAAATTTGTAAGATTCCACATACTCATACTGTTATTTTTGAATTTAGTAGTATTTTCCCTTTTTATTTTGACTAGGTTGCAAGTGCGAATAATCAAAGTGAATAATTTAAGTTATTTTTTATAAATCAATTAACTTTTAAGATACAGACACTTTATCTGCAGCATAAGAAGGAGGTTAAACTCCTAATTCATGCTGAGTAGATTGTAATCCTGAGATTTTGTCTCTTTTACTATACACAATATCATGTTGACTTTTCCATGGTGCCAAATGTTCCCATATATAATATGGCCCAGATGCTGATCGAGCTATTGAATGCCCTTATTTTAGTGTGCATCAGAGGGCATATGATATGTAGCTGCACTTATTAATAAGATTGTACTTTTTGAATGTCTTCACATATGAAAAAGATATAATTGCAAGATTTGCCTACTAGTACCCACTTAATGTTTTTGAAGTTTTGGAATTCAACCCCTTGATAAGGTTGATAACCCCTTGAACATTGCAGTTTTCATCATTTTCCGTTCTCATTTCTGTTCTGTGAATTGAAATTTTTATTCTTGTAATATGAATTTTTATATTATTCTAGCTTAGTTCAAGCATACTTCCTCACCAAGTTAAAACAACAACCCAGTGACAGTTACTGGATTGGACTTAGTAACCCAACAGGTATCTACAGGTGGAGTGAGAACTCCAGTGCATGGTATACCAATTGGGACAGCAGTCATTCAGGTAAGCTACAAACTAGGATAACAGTCATTCAGGTAAGCTACAAACTGGGATAGCAGTCAGGTAGGCTACAAATTGAGATTGGGATAACAGTCATTCAGATAGGCTACAAACTGGCATATAGTAGTCATTCAGATAGGCTTCAAACTGGGACAGCAGTAAGCCAGGTTGCAATCTTGAACATTAGTTATTGATAGGTTGGCTACAGACTGTAAAGAAAAGTGTTCGGTTTTGCAAAAAAAAAAAATTAATAAAAGAAAAAAAAATAAATAAATAAAATGGGATAACAAAATTCATTTTTACCTCTTTTTCTGTGATATGTATTGTATATGAAAAACTGAGCAAATTTGTGTTCTGAAAAAAGTGAAGATTTCGATGAGAATAGTGATTTTCTAAATTTCTTATGAAATGTCTCTGTTTTTTGTGCGATTCCTTTGTGAATTTGAAATTGGAAAGAAAAAATATTTTGGAATTTATATTTATTATCATCTAATCAGAAAAGTAAATTTTTCATTAATGACACTCGTACATAGGAAATGGAGTCAACAGATGCGTCACAATAGACAAACCAAGTGCCAAGTGGAAGGACAGAGATTGCGGCACCTCTAGAACTTTCATCTGTGAATATAAGAGGAACTACACCATTGGTGGTGGAACAACTCCAGCACCTACTACCACCACAACACCAGTCCCTGTGACTTGCCCAGCTGATTGGGTTGAAAGAAATGGATATTGTTATAAGGTATTGGAAGTGGTTTATGGTCATTTTTTTGTCATCATAGTGTATTTATTTTCAACATGCTCCGTCCCCTATTTTGCCAGTTGTTAGAGAAGGTGTGGTTTGAGTTACGTATATTAATGTTTGTTGAAAAATCTAATGAAAGATTTGATGTTTCATTTAATGCTCTCATGAAAGGTTCTAATTTTTTTTCACCTGACATAACTGGCAAGCTGTTGCACATTGGGCAAAAACGGTATTATAATGACATGTGCTGTCAAAATTTGCCTCATTGTTGTGCCATTTTATGTGGAGAAGTATATGGAGGTCTTTTTTTACTTCCAAGGCACAAAACCAAAATGCATCCAGATTTTTAAAACCTAAAATAGAAAATTTGCCAACACCATTAAACGTGGCACTT
Organism: Lingula anatina; assembly: GCF_051362555.1. Lineage (NCBI taxonomy): Eukaryota > Metazoa > Brachiopoda > Lingulata > Lingulida > Lingulidae > Lingula > Lingula anatina. The sequence goes on along the minus strand of NC_141773.1, from coordinate 13,287,589 downwards.
TATTAATTGCTGAATTTTTCAGGCTGTTTATAACAGAAATGCAAAAGACTTAAAAACTTGGCTAGAGGCGCGTGCAGATTGTAGATCATATGGCGGAGACCTGCTGAGTATACACAGTCAGGATGAGGAGACATTTGTGAAGTCATCTCGGACATTTCCTGGGTAAGTTCTAGTACTGTACATGTACATGTATTCATTAAAATGAATGAATGAATGAATGAATGACATGTACCTGTGTACCAAGCAGGTACGCGATCTTTTAAGGCTTACAAGATGAACTGGATATACAGTAATACAATTATAGTAGCTAGCAGAAGAAAAAATAAACTGCTGTTTCGATCACTACACGAACTGATGCTGGGTGGCTTACATGGGCATGATCAGGGGGAATTTTAAAAGTTAAAGTAATCAAAAAGATTTAAAACATGTCTTTTAGTGTGTAAAATTGCCAACATATACTTTTAATATATGCCCCTTCTTGGATAACAGATAATAAATTTTGCTGGGCCACTGAACATTTATTTTTATCCATGTAAATGTTGAAATCCCCTGCAATTACCTAATGAAAAATGATAATATATAATGTTATAATATAATTGGGTCACAGATGTGACCTGCACCACAAAGATATAAATTAAAAATGAAACATTGACTTGGCAGTCGGGGTATATATATATATTTCTGTGATATGTATTTCAGTCCACGGGATATGAGGAACCACCGGTTCCACTTTTTCCATCCAATCAGTTTCAGGTATTGAAAATGCATGTACTGCATGCTCATTTGCATGCCTCACTGCATGAGCCAATACTTGTACACATGGATTGAGAATGTGCATAAATACAAAATCTTTTAACTATGTGGCTCATATAGCCCTTGAGATGGAGTGATCACCACCATTCAGGGGCTGAGGAGCTTAATCTCTGGCTTAATCATACCAAATACCACAACTCTATTATTATCAGTTCTATGACTGCTTATTGTTTCCAGGTAGTTTGGGCATGCTGTCTAACTTGTAGACTAATGGTGCATGGAAGTCCAACATGATACAATGACATGGAATTTTTGCATTTTATATATTCATTGATGTTCCATTTTAATTTTAATTAAAATAACATTTCCCATAGTTGATGTTCTATTAGTAACCTTTCCCAAAGTAATCCTTAAGAACTATAAGACCCCTAAAATAAAAGCACTTGATGTCTATAGTTCCTTCAGAAATGTACAAGAAGACATATATGGCATTCTAAATAACTGTCCAGTTATTTAGTTAAATATAGTAAATGAACTTGGACTTTCTTTCAGGTATTTTTACATGTATGGAAACTTTTGGATAGGATTGAACAACAGAGATACTTCAACAGGTTAGTGAACTGAAACAGTATGGATTTGACACTTTTAGTCTACTAACCCATTTTGTTTCACAAAAATTCTTAAGTCAGTTTTGGAGGTTAGGTCATAATTCAATGAGATTTAGTCCACTAGGGTAGATTTCACAAAATGTCTGTCATCAGAAAACTAAATTATATTATACTAGGGAGCTTAAATTTATTTGTTAAAAATGAAGGTTGAGTTCACAAATCAGCTGGAAAAAATATTTTATGTATTTAATTGGGAACAAATAAATAATGTATTTAATTGATTTTTTTTGCATGTATTAAGCCAACATATATTTCCTGTTTGAGGTCTGTATATTTGTCAGCTTTGCTGTCTTATGAAATCATTGACCAAAAAGAGAAGAAAAATAAGATAAAATATGATATTGAAGATAGGATAATATAAAATTTTCTGCCCAGGTCATGTGTGGAGCGATGGCACAGGCGTTGACTATACAAACTGGGCCACTGGGGAACCCAACAACCACAACGGGCAGGAAAACTGTGTAGAGCTGACCGTGGGGAGGACAGAAAAGTGGAAAGATTCTAACTGTAACCTGGCACGAAACTACTTCTGCAAGATGAGGAAAGGTGAGAGTTTATCTTATTGTTGAACGAAAAAGAATAAAATTAAGTTGAAGTCTTTATCTTTTAAATACATGGTAGAAGGTATAGTATTATTATGATAATTAAGATAAGAATTTAATATACAAATTAAAAATTCACAAATACTGGAAATTGGATTGCTATTCAGGTAAAATGTAAAAAGTTTCAAGGCAACAGTATGCTTACTAAAATTTTATTTTATGCTGGTAAAATGAGAAACAGCAGACGGATAAAAACTGTTCAGAAACCTTTTTGGATCCTTTCCAAATTTAAAGTCTGCAGTTCTTCCGTAGGAAATTAAAAAGACCATATGCAGGGTGGGTGTAGTCAAACATATTTTTTCCTGTTCTAAATTTGCTGGTTTTTGTATCTTCAGAATGAATATTAAAAGGTGAATGGTGTTTTGGAATGGTGCTGTTTGCCCTGATCTTGTTTAATTTAGGATTGAATATAAAATTAAAACTATTTTTAACTTCCAGGCACGCGACCGCCAGTCACTCCCACCACTCCCATACCAGTGACACGTAAGTTAAATGTATTTTGTATGACATGTTGTTTGACCTCATATTCTTATTTTTATTCTTATCTTTTTACATTCATATATAACAATTTTATTTTGTACTTGTAATTCATTTATGCAGGAATATACTGGTTTTGAAAATGATGAACCATCAGCTACTGGGGCAAGAGTCCTAAACCTGAAAAATAAATAGATAAATAAATAAATAAATAAATATATAAATAAATAAATACACTCTAGGGCAAGTTCTGAAATGAGGTGCAACTCACCTAGTGGATAGAGAAATAACTTGAGGTCAAGAATCCTGCATCAAGTCATGTCACAATCAAAATGGAGAATGGATGACCATATCCAAAGCCAACATTATCTTCTTCATGACAAAAGCTAAGTGGTAGTAGAGCTCAATGTATTTGTCATTAATTGCTTTGATCCCTCATCTTTCCAGCTACTGACTGTGGTGACAGTGCTTGGCTGGGCTATGGAGACAACTGCTTCTATGTTTCACCTAGTAGTGTTAAAAAGAATTGGTATGATGCACGTGATTGGTGCAGGCAAAGTGGCGGAGATTTGGCCAGCATTCACGGACGCACAGAAAATGGGTTTATTACTTCACAGGTAACCTTAAGAGTTGAATATAAGGCATCCTTAAGCCAGCTTTCCAAATAGTAAATAAATAATTCAAATATCTTGATCATATCTGAGAGACTTTCATCTAAAAATAAAGAATAAAGAAAGAAACAGGATGATAATTTGCATACTAAGCCATATTGTACAAACTGTGGTTGTTCCTGAATTTACAGATGAGCAAGATGTATACGCGTAACACGGCTTTGTGGATTGGACTGAATGAGCTAAACCTCATTAGTTATACGTAAGTACAGAATTTATTTCAAACATTGAATAAACAAAAATTTTAGATGCCAGTAAGATGGAATATATTTACCGAATCACTTCGTCATTTCATCATATACTCTAAGACTTAAACATCTGATGATGAAATTTCTTATTAAAATTAGATGATGACTTAAAAGTTTTTTACTTTAAGTGATATAAATCAATTTGAATAAATAATTGATTATGATTAATATTTTTATTTATGTTTGTTTCTCAGTCTTTTATATGATTAATTATAATTTTAATTTTCTGCTCATTCATTTATTTATTCATTCATTCATTCATTGATGATTCATTGTCTAGTTATGGCTTCATGATCTTCATTATCATCAATATCCATAACTTTTGATTTTGTACTCTCCAGTTGGTCAGACGGCACTCCAGCAGACTATGACAACTGGAACAAGAATGAGCCCAATGACTGGAATGGAGGGCAGAGATGTGTGGACATATACACAGGGTCAGGTAGGGAAATTGATTGATTGATTGATTGATTTATTATGTGTGTGTTGTGTGAGACACAATGCTTTTATTTATGTTAGTTAATGACCATCTTGTCTTATGTTCCATTTTTGATTAATGAAAAGCTCCAGTTAGTAGTGATCGATAAAATGAAGGTTACCTCAAACCAAAGTCACTTCAAACCTGTATATGCCCTTTTAATGTCTGTCAATGTATTTTTTTTTTCAAGTGCATAGGGATTGGTATTCTAAATACATAGGGATTGGTTTTTGATTTCGAGTTTCAGATGTGAAAAATCTATTCACTTTAATTGTCTATGTTTCGGTTGAAATACTATGATAAACTGAAATTAAAATTTCTCTGATTTACTGAAGTACTATAGATCCTTTGTAAGATAACAAATCTCAGGCACTTTTTAAATTCCACCTCGCATGAAATATTACTTGCAATAACCTTGTTGTCAGCATTGGGTCAAAATTTAATATGAATACACAAAATTATCTCTGGTTTTAATATTTTAACTTTAGGCACGTGGAATGATGACAATTGTGGAGACAAAAATGGGTTCATATGTAAAAGACACAAGGACAGCAGAACACCTGTGACCACCCAGCCCACCCCTGCCCTGCCAGGAAACTGCCCTAGAGGCTACTATGCCATAGGTAAGAAGAACGCTGCCCTTCTGTGTGTGTGTGTGTGTGTGTGTGTGTGTGTGCGTGCGTGCGTGCATGCGTGCGTGCGTGCGTGTGTGTGTGTATATTTAATAACTGTGATTGATACAATGTCATCTGAGCAATACGTGCCAGAAGTTCGAGACTGGCAGTGAGCGTTGTTCAATGCATGTTACGCAAGAGAGTGGCAGTGTATAATTTGACATACAAACTAAGAGAATGTACTCACCTTTCACAAAAAAAAAAAAAAAAAAAAAAACTCTATAGCCAAATAAAGTCCATGTTGCCGCGGTCAGAAAACATCTTTAGGTATGTATTTTGTGATGTGGCCATTTAATCAAAATATTAAGTTGCTTATTTTCCATTTGGCAAAAACTTACCTTTTCCATGGTGACTATATTAAATCTGTCTCTTGACAACATGCTATTATTGCTATTTTGGCAATAAATACTATATTTATGTTGTGCATGCATCTAGGCAACAAGTGTTATGGTTTCTATGGAGATTCAGTCCTCCAGTTGAAGAATTGGACCATGGCCAGGGATTACTGTGCTGCTTTGGGGAAATCCTTTTCTCTAGCTACCATTACTAATGAGCTGGAACAAAGTAAGTTACCTTGAAGAAAATAATTAAATTTTTGACGTTAGTTATGGTATGTTGTATTAAGCTTCCTAAACTTTTGTGAAGAGTATGGAAGAAAAATTATGACTCAAACTTGACTGAAAAGTATTTGTAATGTTTGATAAAACTGTATTATTGATTTTCATAATAGAAATGGTACTCATAATAATGATAATTTTTTGAAAGAAATGTGAATATTTCACAGTTGCATTATTTAAAAATAAAGCGAGGACCAAAAAGATTTCAAACAGCCTTTTCTCTTCATTTGTGGGGGCACTGAAAGAAAATTAAAAACAGATAAAAATGTCAGTGAGCATGACAAATTCACAGCACTTTGATGTTTTGTCTTCAACAACCCACCCGAAAATTTCATTTTTTTTAAAATTTGAAACACTAATTTTGAATACTTTCAGGCTTTGTAACAATTATGCTGAAGGATAAAACCTACGAGATGTGGATCGGTCTTAACGATAAAACACGAGAGGGCACATACCACTGGGTGGACAACCAACCCTTTAGCTACACCAACTGGGACAGAGGAGAACCCCACAGTAATGCTGGCAGCTATGGAGATGTATGTAGTTTTTTATGTACAGTTTGATTTCATTACTAGTAAATATTGTATTTTGTTTATGACCCCCCTCCTCTTCTAAATCCACCACTGGCCTGAAGCATATTACATATCTGCATTTGTTCGTTTGTCTGTGTGCTTCTGCATGAGTGTACGTGCATGTTTTCATGCCTGTGTACATGGGTGACAGTTTTCAGGATTATACCTGTGATTTCAGAATTTTCAGTCTTCATTTTGATCATTTTTTTTTTTTTCATATAGTCGAAATGCGATAAGAAATTGCAAGCTGTTTTCAGGATGTTCATTTTTTTTACAACTTTCTACCATGTGTGTATACAGGAGATTTTAATATATATAGATAGAGGTGCGTAAGCTGTCATTTTAGCAAAGGCAATGGAAAACTAATACTTGTGTATGTGTTAGGGATGATAATGCTTCCTATTTTTTCAACCAGGATGACAGCTTTAGTGCAGCTGCCACAAAAGTAGGTAACATGTAATCCCTAGTGTGTGACTGGGGAACAGTTGTATCCATAGGCAATTATAGATATTTTGTAGAAAAATGATTATTTCTGTTCTGAAAATAGTTATCATTAATGCAAAAATTTTTGTTGGATCTTAGACAGTTTAAAGTTACAATTATATGCCTGCCTGCAAATGCTCGGTGCTGTGCCAGAAATAATTGCAGTGGAGTGCTTTAAATTTGAAGTTATATTGGTGATGGTAGATCAGTAGATCTAACCTTTTTAATCTGATGATGGTTGAGGGTTCAAATGCTGATAGATTTTTAGTGGTGTAACAGTTAAGAAAATGTGGCGTTGCTAACTGTTGTCATTGCAGCAAAAAAAAAGTTGATAATGGTTATGGGACTTTTATTTAAAACTGGTGGTGGTTTTACATAATTGATGTCTTTGGCTTTGTATTTGTTCATAAGCAGTTTCTTTTCTCTTTAAAATGTTTCAGTGTGTTTTGGTTACTTATATAATTCAAGATAGCTATCTCATAAAGGAACTTTTAAAATCAGTTTATGATGTAGATTCCACATCCTTTCATTGTCATGCAAATGTTTTCTTATTAAATTCATTTTTGAAAAAAAAACATCCTCTGTGCCCACAGAGGTATGTTATTAATGTTCACCCCATATTACAAGGTATATTGATACATTTTTGATAGATTGATACATTTTTTGATAAATATTGATACTTTTTTGATAGATATTGATACATAGTGATACATTTTTGATACAAATTGATACATTTCAGGAGGATTGTGTTTTGATGAAGACAAGCACAAGAACTGCAGGGAAATGGCAGTCCCGTTCCTGCTCTTTTGAGACAGGTTTTGTGTGCCAAACTTGGAAAGGTAGGACTGACTGTATAGACAGAGTCATCCAAGACATTATAATGATATTTATTTTATAAGAATTATTCTTTGAAAAAAAGTACAGTTAACAAACGAACAGGTTAACCAACATACTTGTCATTTTCTATGTCAATGTCTTTTTCTAAATCCCCAAAGGGACTTCGAAGTAAAAAAGATCATGTCAGGCGTAGAAGTTGTCACAAAACAGATTTGAGAGATGTAGTAGGTTCTCACTCACATTTCTTCCTTAAATTTTACAGCCAATTACAATGATTATAACCCATACTTTTTGTAACTGTAACAATTTCTATTTTTTCATTGAATAATAATAATCACAAAATGTTTAAGTTTTAAATAATTATGTATTTTGAAAGTTATTAAAATTCATAGCAAAGTTAGTCACAGGGATTTTTTCAGTGTCATTCAAATGTTGCGTGAATCTGATGGCTAAGTACAATTTTAACTGACAGTATATTGTTTTGTATAACAGGATTCACAGTGCAACCAAGTAGGTATCATCTATGGGTGGTGTCATATGCTGCTGATATCTATCATATCTATCTGTCTGTTATATTTATCATCTCATTCTGTGTGCTAGAGGTTAAAAGCTGATGGATAACAGCTGCACTAACTTCAGTTGCATAAGGTGGAGGGTATTTTTTAGACTAGAGCTGAATCATTTTTTTCTGTAGATACTAAGTGGTATGAGGGATAGAATTAGAACTAAAAACTTGATGTACCATGTTAGTTTTCTTGCCTATTGTGTGTCAGGCTTAAATTCTTTTTTAAACATCCAGTAAAGGGCTATCGATTTGTGTATTATGTGGAAATTGCCTTTTATTTTTCAGTCTTTTTCACTCTTATTGCAATTGTATGGTTGTCTTTTTTTATCTGGCTTTCAATCATCTGTCTGGTGTCAGGAACACTAATCATCTTGGTGTAGCTTGGTTTAGCTTGTTTTCTTAAATAGCAACTATATAATCTCAGCTTGTAATTAGTTGTTTTTGTTGGACATGCAGCATGTTGAATATATTCTATAGACTATTGCTATGTGTTGCTGCCTTAAATGTTAATGTGCATACTTCATATAACCATGCAAGCGTATCAGTTTTAGGCCTTTTGACATCAGGCAAAATTACTTCATCTTTCCATCTGTATTATTTGGTATTTTTTGAGAGGTTGATAGCTTAATTAATATAATAGCCCAGCTATTAAGCAATAGAGTCAATGGCGCAATGGACATGGCCAGTTAATTTGGTTCGGACTTCAGAGCGGAACCGAACATGTCATGTGAAAGAAGGTGAAGTCTCCCAAATAATTACTCTGTAGAACCTCTCAAAACATATATACAGATGGAACACTTACTAAAAGATATAATACTCAATTTGCAAAGACCTTGTGTCACTGTATGTTACAGCATATGTACTTGTAGTTTTGCTTTTGACTTTTTTGCCAAATGCACTGCTTTGATAGAACTTATTTCATAAGAATGAAATCTGAAAACTTATTTATGCAAACAAGAATGGTTACATTATTTTGTTAATTTGCCATAAAAAATGATATCTGTAATATAGCTGAAATATAAAAGGAGTAGAACATTTTGATCTCATGAATTATCCTTTGTTCTTATTCCGTATTTTACTAAAATATATAAAACATTAACAGTACATTTATCATATTTATTATATAGATATCTGTAGAACTTAATAGCAGTCTTAATTTACACAATGTGCCCTTGCACCCTCCAGATCTCTCTATTGGCACCACGTGGCGCCCCAACACTTCCCCCAGCACCCTCTGTGATGGAAAACCAGGTTACACCAGGTACCTGGACGCCTGTTATAAAGTGGACACCTTGACCACCAGAACTTGGGACCAGGTACATACGATTCAGTTTTTACCTTGTGTAAACACACAAAATATTACTTTCATTATAATTGTTGTATTATATTATGTAATTACTGTAACGATGGTTCCTATAGCAAATGATACCTATAATGCGTTAGTTGTCAAGGCAGATCTTTATGTATTACTATGAGCATATGAATAAAGAGCCTCCAACCCAATATTGTGATGTTATTTTGCATTACCTACACCTTAATTCACCTATGGTGTTGTCATGATTTTCTTTTTAATAATTTGTCTGTGAAACTAGAACTAATGTGGAAAGTTAATCCCCTTAGAGATGGAACTAGATCTAAATTTTTTTTGCTTTTCTAATTCTCGTACAGGCTGTGCAGTATTGTAGAAATGATGGGGCGACGGCTGCTGTGGTAACCAACAACTTTGAACAGGCGTACCTGAATTTGCTGGCCAATGACCTAGGCTCCCCTGTGTGGCTAGGACTTTATTATGATACTACTTATGTAAGTATAATCCATTTTTATTTTAAGGATCATGATGATAATGATACCAAGCAAGAAATATCCCCCTGTCCTGTATGATTGATTCAGAAAATATATGAGAATTGTTTTGATAGCCTTCATGTATGTGCTAAAAACTATATTATAGAGAAAAGACAGAAAACTCTTGTCCTAGATATTACTTGAGATTTTAGAATTGAATTTATTAATGTCACTTAGACCCCATTCCCATAGATTTTAGATTGATTTATCCCTGTGGGGAGTCTCACTAGATTACTGTCAGCTTAGCCGGCTTAATTAAGCGTCTGTCCCACCTACTGAAAGCTGTAAGGGGGTAATTAACTATGGTGCGCGCTCGGCTGACTGCAATTTTGCATGAACCCCCAGGGAGTTAGGTCGATCTAAATCTTAATCTCTGGATCGATCTAAATCTCTGGGAATGCACCCTTAATCTTAAATTTTAAAATGCCATTTTTGAAGTTATGCGCCCTGCTCTTACTGATTCAGAATTAATTAATCTTTCCATAATTCATTTGATATATATTGATCTATGGATCAAGCTAAAATACATTCAATTTTTTGTTTAATTTTTTCTTTAGAAAATCTTCCAGTGGAAGGACTCCCCCTGGTCACTGGTATTTGTCAACTGGGCCAGTAATGTCCAGTTAGATGACCCAGGCCGACGCTGCGTGTCCATGAACAGCACTGGACAGTGGGTGACCACAGACTGTAATGCTAAACTGATCACTTTGTGCAAGTACACTACAGGTATGTGTGTGTGGGTGTGTGTGTGTTTGTGCATATGTGGATGCCTGCATGAGTTTGTGTGTATTTGTGCGTTCAAGTATATGTATGCATGTGTGTGAATATGTGTGTGTGTGAGAGAGAGAGAGTCCATATATAGTGACCATGTGCACTTGGGCTATTACACAAGCTGTGGTCCCTTTGTGCATGTGTATGATTTAAAAAAATTGTATAACAGCTAAAAAATTAAGAATTTTTAAAATATTAAAATGATATTTTTCAGCAATGTGAGATTTTATTTTCAGTGACTCCTAGTCCGACCCCTCCAGAGGAGGCCGGCTACTGCCCAGACGACACGTGGTTCCCCAAGGGGAGATACTGCTACTACATCAAGGGGGTGAACTACCAGAACTGGGCAGAAGCAAGTGTGTTATGCTACAAGAAAGGAGGACAGCTGGCGTCAATAACCAGCCAGGCGGAGACCAACTTTATTCTGGATACAATTAGCACCATGAATCAAGGAATGTCTGCCATGATGTGGATTGGGTTGATAAAGAAGGAGAATTGTGAGTTAATATAATAAGGATGTTAGGGTCTGCAGCAGGGGTGCATGAAGGGGGAGGGGGATTTCCTTCTCTCATCAGAATGTAAAAGTGTGAGAGGCGATGCCTCAGGTGGCTTTTTAAAAACATCTTTGTGTTGAAAAAAAGACACCAATACGTGATAACAGCAGCAGTGATATTTGACATTTCAGCTGGGTTTGGGTGGTACGATGGCACTCCGTTTAACTACCAGAACTGGATGCCAGGACAGCCCTCTAATAGGACGTACCGCGGGGCAGAGGAGTGTGGCGCCATGTCCTCCTCCTCGGGCCAATGGAATGATGTCACCTGTGGTACCAAGCGCAACTTAGGATTCATATGCAAACGACTGAAAAGTAATGAATTTGTAAATCTTGTTAATTATATCCTCCAGAAACTGATTATAATATCAACTTAAAATGTTATAATTAAAGGTACATGTCCAACTTGTTTGCCGATTGCTGTATAATTTTGTTCTCTAGTTAAGTGTTTTTTTTAACATTTTGATACCATTTTGACTATATAGGATACCTTTTATATACATGTATTTTTGAAGTCGTGATATGAATGCTAATAGATCTTTATAATGTAATAACTTTCTTCAAAGGTTTTCTTGTTCAAAACATTGTGTAAACATTTTCCAGTGTCTGCAACAACACCATTTATAGTTCCAAGCTCCACTTCTTCACCTTCAACACCAACAGCGCCATCTACAGTCAGTACTTCAGCATCAGTAACAGCTAAACCAAGGACTACCAAGTCACCAGCCAGACCCAATGGGATCAGCATTAAACCACAAACAGACTCTCAGACACAGGATCAAGGTACTATATATTAGCTGAGATCATGATATTTCACACAAAGTAATTTATATGAGATGCTATAATACCGAGTATATTTGAGTCTAGATTTTGTACTGAAAATAATTTCTATAACAATTTATTTTTCAATTTTCTTTTTAAAGGTACATCATCCTCCTCACTTCCTCTTATTATTGGACTCACCTTGGCGGCGGTAGTGGTGGTAGCAGTAATAGGTGCTGTTGTTTTTTTCGTCGTCTGTCGCAATGCTAAACTGAACATTCCCTTCACTTCATTTGACAATGCTGCATATGAGAAAGATAATGATCGTGTAAGAATAAATGGTGACTTAGCAACCAGTAGTCATGACAATGGGATTCTTACCAGCCTAAAACAGAATGGTAACCATGGCAGCAGTTCAGAGGGTACAGATAACCCTGTTTTTCAAGAGGAGTCCAAAGTCTCTAATGGTCACCATGGAAATGCGAATCTTTACAGTGGAAGTGCTCCAAATTCTGAATGTTGATACTAAATCTGAAGGGAATTTAAACGGTGTGACTTTGTACAGCAGAGGTCCTCTCTTTTGAGCATTGGAAAACCCAGGACTTAATTGTAGTATTTGATAATACCAAACTGTTTGTTATAAAACCAGAAGCAATTTTGTACAGGATTATGCGAAGATATATGGAATGCAGTTTACTGACTTATTATCTGATGGGCAATTCTCCGATTCCATTTGGAGACTGTTTGGGTAGAGAGTGAAACAGAAGAATTGTCACAGAGTGTGTATGCTAATGAGATTCATAATATAGATAGAATTAGTTGCTGAAAAGAATAAACACTTTGATTGTACTAGCATGATATAATCAGCAGTGACTTAGGTCTGAGGTCCTTTTTACATCAAGTAATACACTTATCTGTATTGCAATGTTTTGACTGGTCCTTACATGAAATAATCTATACAGGGTGGTTTGCACCAATTCTCCAAAGTTTGCCTCCGACTGTGAGGGCCAATCAAAATTACTCACAACAGGCAATAAGTTATCAATCTCTGAAAAAATTGCGAAAAAATAAGTATGTGTGAAAAGGGCCTAGCTTTATGTCTCATAGCAAAATATTTTGTAGTTCCTGGGCAATATATTTTTATGTTGAAACTTATGATTTTGGTGTTATTTTCTGCTTCTTGCTTTAAACAAAATAAGTTAGAGCAAGATAAAAGGTGTATTGCAGTGTTTAGTTTCTGCATGCAAGTTATGGGTAAAAACATTTTATTGGCATTGCTCAATTTTATGACAATTGCACAGAAAATGCAATCTAGGAAGGTGTGAACATTAAACTTTGTTATATTTTATTGAACTTTTTTTTACAAAATATTTTTATTGTTACATTTAAAGGTGCAAAGACAATCAATGAAAATCTTATTTGGTACAGACTACTGTTTTTGTGACACAATGAAAACATTTTTTCTGGTAAGTATGGTTTTATTTTAAGGAACAAAAACATTCGTTGTGTAGATTTAAGTACATCCAAATGTAGATTTTAGTTTTGACTTACAATTGATCACCGGTGTCCTGTTATTAACAGTAGTTTGCTATGTTTATCTTTTCTGTCTTGTATCCAATTGAATTGGTGTGGGGAAAATATTGGAAAGGGAGATTAAATAGTTGAATTGATTGTGCTGTTATAGTTGAATTTAGTACATGCCATCAAAGAGAATTGAACAATAAATGATGACCCCAGTGGGCATATACTTTGTGCCATTTTTTGGAAATAAATTATTTGTATTTTAATTTAGTTTCTTCGATATAATTGCAAAAAATATTAGGCCATTTCAGAAATTTATATAGACCAAAAGTTAGGGCTTGGACATTACTGTATTGCAGAATTGTTGCCTCACTTTTATTAGTTATCACAATGAGTTATGTCTCCACTACATGAAAACATCCTGCTGGTTTTTTAATAATGAATTTTGTATATTTTCCTGATTTTTTAAGAATTATAGATGACATGTAGTGGTGTTATTTTTATTCAGATATATTAACCAGAATTTTCAAGTGCCAAAATACTCAAAAATATTTACTTGAAGGGTACAGTTTCTTATTTAAAAAAAGTAAAGATAATTTTTTCCATGATATTGCTCTTCTAGTATGTTTATTCAATTAAAACAATATCAAGATTTTTTTTATTAGTGATAAAATCAGCATCTTGTTATGTACTTGCATCATTCCTAAAATAATAATTTGACACTTCAAGAATTCAGAGTGCCTCTTAAATCTCAAATTAAAGTATTATATTTGCTATGAGAAAAGGTGCATTTTTATTTTGCGACTAATGCCAAAGTTTGTAAATACACAAGAACAATGGGGCAAACATTACATCATGAAAGCAGGCTTTCACATAACAAAATATTCTATAGATTCAGACAATTATCTCACTCAACTTCATGTGTCATCTGGAGGATAATGAAAATAAAACCATTTATCAACTTTGTCAGATGTGGTTCTTTTTATTAGGTCAGTAAATAAGAACAATGTCTTAAGGTGAGCAATAAGCCAGATTATCTTTGTTCAGTTATGGGTGACATTGCTGCAAACCACAATAACATTCAGTGTGAAATAGCTTCTTTTTGTCCAACATCACGGTCTGAGCACTCAAGTTGCTGTATGAAGTCATTACATGACAAAATGTAAGCTGAATGTCAATTAAACATTTCCAGAGGTTTTGGTAATATGTTTACCACTTCTTATCATGAGTCCTTTCCATCTTTACAAGGCACCAAAGCTTGTTGGCATTTTTGTGAAGCTTGTGTTAACGTCTGACTTAAATTCTGCCACAGTTAAGTTGTCAGCATACACTGCTAAAATGATAAACAGCAATAGTTGTATATTTTAAATTGCTAAATAAATATACTGCAGGGATGCACAAACAACTTCACTGTTTTTTGTATTTTCAAACTAATTAAGGCAGTTACTACCATACTGACCTTGATTCTTATGGATTTATAGGTAAATGAAATTACTCATAACTAACGTTTTTGGCATATATTCTAAAGAGTAGCTGTCCCACTGAATAATTTGCTTTTAGGCTGAATCATTAACACAATATGCAAAGAACAGCACCAGTTCTTACTATTTTCATTTCACTGAGAGGAAAAACTTTGAAAAATTAGTATTTGACCATGAATGCAAATGCCAAGACTTAAAAGTTAAACTTCTTTTTTCGTGTTATGGAAGATCTATTTTACACTGGGCAGCCATTACTTGGCACGAAGGACACTGCACACAACATATTTACTGGGGACTTTGTTTACCTGCTTTTATGTGTGCAAGTTACTTTCTTCTTCATTCAATGTTAGTGCTCACTAGTAAAACACCTATGTTTGCTTCAATCATTCCAGTACATATGTTTTCAGAACAAATAATTTAAAATCCCTTATTGGAAGAAAGTGAATAATTACACTTTAATTGACTTACATATTTACCATTCAGATTTGCAATAATTTTATATTAACCTCAAGCTTAAGCCTACTTCTACACAAGCATGAGAAGAACCTGAAAATTCTTTTGGCAATGAGATTTCGAGTAGGTTTACAACTTTTGTGTGGTCTGAACACATTTTTACTCTCACAATATATGCCCAATGGTCCATAAAGTGTTTTCATATTAACAAGAAAAGTGTATATCCAATACAAACAGGAATATATAGTTTTCATACACATTTGGTTGAGTAATTTAATGTTCTCTGTGCTATCGCAGGGGTGAAGAAGTCTGACTCGTCAGGTCGTCCTCAGTGTCAGCAGCATTGGCTTTCATCTCCTGTAGCGTGTGCACCATACGAGACCACTCGTCCATCTTGGGATTGGCAATGTTCTGAAATAACAATTTTTATTACTTTATAATTGGCATAGAATGTTATTTTTTCACCCTGGAATTTTCTAAAACTGTTTTTTTCTTCCCTGACGTATCCAAAAAGCTTAATAATGATCTTACTTAAAATCTGTGGTCTGTAAATAAATATTAATGTGATCTTTGTTTAATGGTATTAGGCTGACATTGCCTGAAACACTCTATAGGACTTCTATAAAACAGCAGGACAACATGTATAATTTTAAAACTTTATCCACAAAATACTGATGTATCCTGTACCTTTCTTTTTTTTTTTTTTTCACGAACCCTTTTATACTTTCATTTAAAGAAAATACTACAATAACTAAATTAATAAAACAATAAACTGTAATAAGCAACCAAGATGGTCTCTTCTTTAAAAATGTTTTGCAACAATGGCTAAACCACCATAAAAACCACTTCCAGCAATTTTAAAGCACTTCTCACTGCACTCCCTTCACCTACCTCCCCTATGTCATATATATAGATCTTGCCCATGTCGTCTCCTACTGCAATCTGGTGCCCGTTTTGGTGCCAGCGACATTTATTCAGGGCTATGGTTGGATCTGTGACAACACTTGCTGTAGGAACCTAAAAGGATAACAAGAATGTGTTAGGTGTGACTTTGGCCACCAACAGAAATAAATTGTTTGGGTGTGATGTACGTTTATTACAATATGTTGGCTGGGAATGGTGTGAAAAAACATTTGTCAGACATCGCCTGCATGTTTTGGGGAAGATGTCAGGGGGTTCAGTTATGACAAACATTCTATCTGAATGCAACTTATCCTTCCAAGAATATGTGTGCAGGGCCTGTGTGAAAAACAGCCTTTGAATCTGACATGTGTTAACTGATAAATAGACATTAAATATACTGCCTACTGACCTCTGTATCATTATTGAGATTCCAGAGATCCAGTCTTCCCATCCCGTCCACACTGGCAAAGAGAGCAGGGTGGATAGGAGACCAGGCTACGTCATACACATAGTCACTATTGTCTTCAAACGAGTACAAGGGCTTTTGTTCCTGATAATGATAAATAGTAATATATACTTAATACTGGTTTTAAACAGTTTGAACAGTGAAAATATATTTTATCATGATTCTGTTACATCAAAAATTACTATGCACTTAAAGCATTACTGCCCAATCTAAAACTTCATTTAACACAATACAAACTTTAGGACAAATGAAAGATTTTTCTAAATTCAAACAAGTCCTTTAATGTAACTGTCTTATTGTCAACAATACCACTGTCAGACATGAATCTAGGTTAAAAAAAAAAAAAAAAAAAAAAAAAAAAAAAAACTATGAACATTTATCATGACGAATCTAGAAGAACCTCAGGAATTATCAGAATTGAATTTAAAAAACTCTGCATTTCCGTGGAAAAAGCTCTTGTTTGCACTGTTTCAAATATCACATGCACTTACCCTTGCACTCCACAGTTTCACTGTCCAGTCAAAGGAGGAAGTAAGGAAGAGCTGGGAGAAGTCAATGGCTCCCTGGACAGAGTGACAGTCTATCCCAGTGACAGGACCCTGGTGACACTCCTCAAACATCTCACCTATACCTGCTTTGCTGGAAAACACAGGTCATTTACTTCAGTATCTCTCATATTACTATTCTTACATGTATTATTTTAAAATATTTTTATAATTATTTGTAGCTACTGTAGTAGTAGTAGTAGTTACTATAGCAGTAGTAGTAGTTTGAAGTTTTATCAAAATAAGTTAAAGTATATTAAAATGAATGCTTTCACAATTTAACATATATCATTTTGTAGCAAAAAGTTACACTTAACATTAAGTGTCACAGTTATTGTAGACAGAATAAAAAGATAACGTTTTTGGATAAATGGAATACTTTGAACAATCTAAAATACCATGTGATAAGTAACAGGACTTTTTTTACAAGCTTAAGGAGTAAATTTAAAGGCTTATCAATTAAGTTCTCTTTTGCTCATTTTCTTAATTTTTTTCCATGAAATGCTCATGTTCTTATGGTAAAGTCACTACAGCCTACAACAGCCTCAGAACCACTGTGTTAACACTGAGAACCATGGAGCTCAACAAGACACAAGCACTCAGAACTCGTCAACATGGAACTCTTAAATTTTGCGCAGTGTTTGGTCATCACAGACTAAAATTTACCATTTGTTAGTTAATAATTACCAGTTGCAAGAGGATCCACTGTCATTCAACAACACAATGAAATACCTTAAGTTAGAAAATTTGACCTAAAATAAACTTATATGCACATAGTACTTAAAAATGGTGCTTCTCATTTCAGTTCCTTTTTTTTTTTTTAAATAAAATACTTCACCATAAACCCTGCTTTCAATTAAATATTTTTCTCCTTCTAGTCTCATTCTTTTTCATACAGCACAATGCCACCTGAGCAAACTTCTCTCTCATTATTCTTTACCTTCCATGTCTACATGCAGTATAAACTGCCCCCTCCTCACTGCCCACAATGAAATTATTCACATCACTGGACAGGAAGGACATACAGGTGGCCGCAACATTTCTGGTCTGCTTGTGTTGTAGCTCCATACTGTCCTGTAATAAACACAACATTAAATCAATGACTAGCACAATTTCATAACACATGGCATTTTTTTTGTTTTATATTTCTCATCTACAGAAAATCAGAACTAATACACATGCTAAAAATAAAACTCCACATGGCTAAAATTTTCAGCTACCTGACTAGATTTTTCATCTTAAAACTACTAGCAACATGAACATAGTACTGTAACAGTTCAGTAAAAAAAATGCATAGATTATAAACATGAGATAAGTAGATAAGTTTAACTGATATACCTGGGGCTGTGACAACATATCAAGACTCCAGGAGCAAATTTTACCATCTGTGGACACACTGATCAAGTTGTGTGCGTTCTGGGTGCCGACCACATTGACACAGTACACTGGATGCTGGAAAGACAGCGGAAAGATAGTACTTGAGAGAAATACATTTTAAAATAGAATCCTGGTTGACAAATGTGCCACATAATGGGCAACACTGAGTTGAGATTTTTTTCTCTAGCCTTACATGCCTTACTGCCCATTATATACCATAAAAGCGTACCAGCTGTACTAAAATTTTAGAGAGTTCAAATATTACAAATCTCATTAAATCTCAATGCACTTGTTTCTGTTTCTAGCTTATCATCATTTCATTTTCATAATCATGAATTTTGTTTGTGTCATAAAAAATGTCATGAGAACAAAAACAACATCTAGATTTATTCAGATTTAGCACTTCCCTATCAGAGGACTAAATTATATTATTATATACTGCTATCCACACTTTACTCACTGTATGTGCCACTGCAGAGAGGGGTGTCCTCTGAACAGGTGTCCTCTTGTTGCTACGGTTGTCCCACAGCACTATCTGTCCCGAGTATGTCCCACCTATCACCAGGTTAGGGTGGAATCGGGCAAAACATATCGAGTTTACTGCAGACTGAAAGTAAAAGAGACCAAAAAATATTGCTCAAAGTTAAGCTGGTTTTCATGAAAATCATAAAAAAAATTAAAAATCAGTTTTTCTAAGCTATCTAGCATCTCTGTTGTTAACTGTGAACAAGTAACCAAGGAGCATTAGTCTGTGATCCAATATTGAATGTTCACAGAGTTTGCTATGACACAGTACGAAATTTTCTTACATGCATGCACGCACACACACATGCGTGCGCACACACACACACATATTTTGATAGGTCAATGAGGAGGAGTTTCTCTGGTGCTACAGACTCTTAACAAAGCACTGGTAGGTTCTTATATCCAGCTCACCTGACAGTGGAAGATGTACTCTGGAGTTGTTTTCTTGAAGTTTTTGTTCCACCACAAACAGACACCGTCCGGGTCATGTGGAGCATCTTCATTCATGTTGTAGGAGGCAACCAGAAGCTCTGGGTACTATGGAGGAAAGAAAGAAAATTACAAATTGGACAGTAAACCTGACAAATGCACAGATGAAGATCACAGTTTCTTCATTCATGCAGTGGAGTGAACAGGGGAAAGAGAGAAAATTACAAATGGGGCAGTAAGCCTGACAAAAGTACAGATGTAGATCATGCAGTTTCTTCATTCATGAAGATCATGCAGTTTCTTCATTCATGCTGTGGAGTGAACAGGGGAAAGAGAGAAAATTACAAATAGGACAGTAAACCTGACAAATGTACAGATGTCATCTAGATCATGCAGTATCTTAATAATTTGTGTTATAAAAGGCAACAAGAACTTCAAGGTTCTGAGGAATAAGAATTCAGATTCTGAAGTTCATTTTAATGATGAGAAACAAAAAACAAAGGCTAAGGAATGTAACAGACTTTGGTTCATAAATTGCTGCAAAGAAAGCTGCTAACCTTTGAAGAAAATTTGTTATTGTCAGCAAAATGCTGTATTGTTTTTCCAAAAAATACTTTATTAACAATATGGTTATTCATTCTGACCAAAATATGGGTGATCTCTTACCTGTGTTGACCAGTCCAAGCATGTGACTGACCGGTGCTTTGACCACCTCTCATCATAGAACTCTCTGCTGATCTTGAGTCTCACTCCTCCCTGCGCATCCCTGAAACAACAAAGTCATCAACAATAATTAACCTGTGTGTGTGTGTGTGTGTGTGTGTGTGTGTGTGTGTGTGTGTGTGTGTGTGTGTGTGTGAGTGAATGCATGTGCAATTTGTAAAATACATGAATGGCAAAATACCCACATAATGCAATGTAATATAAGTGTTGTTTTTCAGGATATTACCTCTTTAAAACAAATGGAATACCCCCCCACCCCACTCCACCCAATTTTTCTTTTCACATTTTGTACCCATGCTGAGTCTAGATTGAGTCTTAGATTTTTATCAAAATTGCTATCATGGCAGAAATGGTGTTTCTGAAATATGAGAAAGCCTCTGAAGTATACAGAACAAATTTTTCTCAGTAAAGAATATGATATTTACTAATGCTTATCATGACATATTTAAGAAAATATCCCATGGTTCCCTCACCCTTCTTGGTCCTCTCCAGTGCCTGAATAATCCACGAAAATATTGGGGACATCCTCTGCCAAAGCACGCTCAATTAAGCGGGTGCTGCGATCGAAAAATCGCACGAAGTCTTCTGACATCATAATCTGCTGCTTTTCCTCTTCACTAAGCTCACGGACTATAGCAAATCATAAAAAGTGTGGTAAATAGAATGACAGTTAAAGTTTCTTATACATGGACTATAACAGTCTTTGGAAAGAATATCATGAAATATCAAACCTGCTTTTTACATTCTGTGTAAGTCTTCAAGTTTAAATGTCAATGCTGCATCAGCGCTCTTCATTAATTCTTTTCAAATGAATATTATAATTGTACTTCTCTTTCACTATAAAATCACTATAACCAAAGAAGGACATTTTATACATAGCCCCTTCCATTCACTACCTTCCCCTAGGCTATTATCCAAAAGCTTCAACTATGACAATTTTCAAATTATTATTCATTTTCCAAACCCTTCACCATCATATATAGTTTTAAAATTTAGAGATGAAAGTGGGACTAAAAAATTCAGAAAATATTGGTGCCAAAGTTGTGAGACTTTATGTGGTGGAGGGAGGGGGAGTACCCAAATAATTGCATTTACAGATAAATACGAAGACTTTCATCTCTAAAAAATTAAAATTGTCCACATTACCATATAGCATATCAATTGGCATTGTTATGGACCTAACAACTAGGCAAAGTTTTACACTGTAAGTGTCTATCCCATTACTTCCACCCCTTTTTAAAAATTGTTTCCCATCATACAGGCATTAAAGTTACCCCAAAATATCTGAGTGCAAAGAAGGCTAGCTTTATTGCTGAATAGTAATAAGACCTAAAACCAACCTAAGTTTTAAAGTAACTGATGATGGAATTTTTCAAAGAAAAAAGACTTCAATGCCTGTATATTTATCTTTATGCAACATTAATCTACAGATTTTCAACTCTAAAACCTTTTTTTTAATTACTCAGGACCTAAAACATTTCAACTAACCTTTTCTTCTCTCTATTGTGAGCATAAAATATTCATAGAAATAAATTAATATACTCATGCTCATTTGACATCTTCTGATTTAGTGAACATAATAATAATAATATTAATACATGCGGCATATTATTAAAACGTGAATCTGTTGTTTTTTTTTTGCCCGTGTATTAATCTGTGCATTATGTTTGTGTCCATGTATTAATCTGTGCATTATGTTTGTGTCCATGTATTAATCTGTGCATTATGTTTGCGACCATGTATAAACCTTTACATTAATGTTTGTGACCGTGTATCAATTTGTGCATAAATATTTGTACCCATGTATTAATCTGTTCATAGATGCATGTGAATGTGAAAAGAAATATTTGTTATTTAGTTAAAACAAGCACTTTAAAGGAAAATAATTAGTATCAAATTTTTCTTTTTCTTTCAGTGCATGGCCATAATATGATCATAATAATTTAAAGACCTATCTAAAATCAGACCATAAATTCTTCCGATCTACTGATCCCAATTTCAAATGGCCAGGTAAAAAAAGATACACTTCTGTCTGTTAATGAAATATTTAAGATTAAGTTGGAGACTTACCCTCTTTCTTCTCTTCTTTCTGCTGCACATCCTGTTGCGCAGGCTTGAACATCTCCACGTGGGGCATCCCATGCACGTGCGCAGGCGGAGAACGTGGCTCCATGTCGAGGTCATCATCTAGATGGTTGTCGTCGAAGGTAAGAACTAGAGTTCAAGGTCATTGATAATGGTACGATAATAAGTTTGCTCTGGCATTGAAAAAGCAAGCAGGAAGAGAGAGAGACGCACCCCTAAAGTATACCGAATTACAAAGAGGAGTAAAAAAAAAAAAATTAAAGGAACAGGAAAATGGTGGTGGTACAAGTGCAGTAAATGTATGACTCCATTTGCATTTTATCCCTTCTGTCAGTTAACAAGTCCCATCAATATTTCAGACCAACTTACTAGCTTATTTTTCTTTTGGGAATGAATTGTTTCATTTGATCATGTACTTCCCAATATAAGTTATGACTGCACTGGTATCCCACAGAAGTTTTGGTGCAAAATGAGCCAAACATGGGTTCTCTCTGCCACTGAACTTTTTTTTTTTTTTTTTTGGCAAAATAGCTTTAACTTTTTTTGAAAAAAAAAATCATTTTCCCTATAACCTTGCAATTGGCCAAAATACACAAATTCTAAAAGCAGAGTGACCCCTCTGTCTACTCTGTACCACTACATGCAAGATGATGTGCTACCTATGGAACAGATTCTAAAGAGCACCTTCATTTGCTCGAGCCAGTGTTACCTTTGTTACAAAGTTTTACATCTAATAAAATATCCATCTGTAACCCAAACAGCACAAAACCTGACATGTTTGTCATCAGAGTGACATAAACTGATGTGAATTTCCCTAAGCACATTTAGAAACCAAGGTACTTCCTTATTCCAGACTTTTTTCAAAATTATATAGTACAATGCGTAAATTGAAAAAATTCTGGTATAACTTAGTACATTGCTAACACCCTACTACACATAGCACATTGGAGAACTCTGCAATTTTCTTACTAAAAAGCAGAAATTCTCAGTATTTAGTAAATCAATGAAAGCAAAGTGAAATTAGAAATTAAGCAAAGCTGTGCAATTTATGTACAATTTGCCAGCATGCAGCAATATAAGTTAAATTATTTTAGGTTAAGATCGTTTAACTTAATTCAACAATTACAAAATATAGGTGCAGGTCATCACTTGGCTACTAGTATACACGTACATGTAGGTCAACACATTACTATGGAGGCAGGTCAACAATTAAGATGTAAGTCAAAGTTTTGCTATAGACAAAGGCTAACTTAAACATTTTACTATAACAATAATATTTGAACAAGAGAAGACATAGGCCAACACTTTAGTCAACACTTCATAGACATACTTAAAGTCACCACTCCATTTCTCTGGTAGGTGTACATCTCACCAAAATTATAAATACATTATAATATAGCTTTGAGATACCCCACCGTGTCATTTGTTTATTCTGTTATTGTATGACAAGAAATAAAAGTGCAACAAGACTTTGGTTTTAGCATGCAAATTATGCCTCCAAAAACCAATGTCTGAAAGAGCAACCGTATTGCTACCATAAACAAATGACATACTTTGTACAACACATATTAGGCACACAGTTTGGATAACACATGATGGGATAAAAACATACAACATAAAAAACACAGTCCAGTTTATTAACTCATAATCATGAAACATCAACAAAAGTGAATCTGTGTTACATAATTATGTTTTAAAATGGCAAAATATGAAAAACAAAAGTTATAAAAGCCCGGATAGTTCAAAAGAAACAATAATAATAATAATAATAATAATAATAATAATAATAATAATAATCATCTTTGTGACAAATAAAATACACATGATTTTAATGATTGCTGATAGATCTCCACTGCTGTTATAACATAATAAACCAATGCTTATTTTCGCTAAGAATTGATCTTAGACTAGTTATTTTGCAAAGGCAAATGGCAGTTCAGTCGGGTCAGATTTGTAATGTTCTTCTTGCCAAATAGCAAATTATATACATATAAACCTCATAATTACACTGGAAAATGTGTATAAATATAAACTGCCATACTGTGCCGCAGTTCCTACTGCCAGCAATCGATAAAGTCATGTACTACATCATCAGAGCAGTAGAAACAAAAATCAATACAATCTCCATCAAATGTGATGAGTTTTCCTGATTCTAATGAAACCCTAATGCACTGCATTTCAGTTCTGGCACAGGGAGTTCCAAAAGAGTTGAAGAATATAAGAAATGCATTACACCACACATAGATATTAAAGCTGACAAGTGTTTCAGAAAAAAATAAAATATTTATAAGGGTTTCAGTGCATTATGTAAGGCACTAAAAAAAGTTATCGATCAGTAATTTCAGTGTTCCACCGTATTCCTTATTTCTCCATTCAATTTAGACATGCATGTTTTTTTCTTGGATAAAACACACCATGTCAACTGTAATAAGAGTACTTAGCATGATACAATTGCCAAACCATGACAAAACTGCCAAACATTTTTGTTTAAAAATTTTAGAGCAGCGTCAGTCATCTTTAGCATTATGTGGAATATTTTTTATTAAAAGGTGTAACTGTAACATCAAGCTGGGAATGGAAATAAAAACAATATATCTGAGCATCGTTAGAATCAGGATAAAATGTTAAAAAACACAGTTTTTTTACCTAACATGCACAATTTGCATGTGAGGTAAATCACCTCAAAAAATTAACGCAACCTTCCAGCTTAGAAATACTTCAAATTCTATTTTGAAAAGTAGAGGACAAATAATAAAAATTTTTAAATTATCTCTACAGGTCCTTCACTAAGTCAATGGCCATTGTGTAAACCTAATGCAAATATATCCCACATATTTTTTTTTCTTTCTGAGGTAAAGTGTACATTTGTGCACAGTTCTCCCAGAAAACCAGATTCATGATGGCCACTCTTTAAAACTGTTGACTACCATGGGTCACCCTTTAAGAGATTCTTGTGCGGGATAGCCTTTTGGTGATTATCGAACTGAATATGGTCAAGAACATAACTCACTACGATTTTTGTGTCAGGCATCCATTATATTTTGAGCATCATTTTTCTTAGAGTAGAACCTGTGCTTAAAAAACACAAAAACATGCAGGTAAAAAAGAATTAACAAACTCAAAAAAGAAAATGCATCACTGTTTCATACTTCATCCTATCTAACAAATATTATAAACCCAATATGACTACTGTACTTCAAGAACACAAAGAACACTCATTCACAAGTCAAACTAGGCATACTACAACAAACATTCTGGCATATGAGGGGTGAACAACAATTCCAAAGAAAAAAAAAAGTTCCCTAAGAGCTGGGCTTCATTCAGCATCATCTTAGTTTTGGCCAATCAGCTTTAGGCCATCTTCAAGAAAAGCCAAAACCAATGCCAGATTTCAACTCAGATCACATAAAAAATTTTTTTTTTAATCACAAAAAGCCAACTTTTCAGCTGATAGCCAAAAAAGTCCATGCTAGCATGAGCTCAGATTAACCATCCTACCTTGTAAAGTAAATTCGTCATCCCACTCCAAGTTGGGGTAAGCAAAGCGTGCCGACCCAACAGAGTGCGGAGAGCCATAAAGAGGCGAGACCGAACTGTGTCGAGGAGAGCCAAATCCCCGGGGAGACCCCTGACCTCTAGGAGAGCCTACTGATCATTTTGAAAGCACAGAAGAGAAGAAATTGCATCTTTTATGTGATAAGCTCCCCTCTTGTTTACTTTTATATACATCTTTATATGATACATTATCTTTTTTATTTTTTGTAAATTAATTTTTTTTTTTTAAATTTTCAACAGTTTTGATATACCACTTCTTAAATAACTCCTTTTCATTCTTCTTGTCCTGCTACACAGTCTCAGTTACGTTTGGTTAAAAGCACATTATTA
This sequence comes from Lingula anatina, assembly GCF_051362555.1. Lineage (NCBI taxonomy): Eukaryota > Metazoa > Brachiopoda > Lingulata > Lingulida > Lingulidae > Lingula > Lingula anatina. Next base: position 13,261,623 of record NC_141773.1, on the reverse strand, counting down.
TATCTTTAGATTTACGGGGTAAAAATGCCAGTCACATACAGTAAGATTTTAATAAAATCTTCATCCAAAGAAGCTTTAAAAATTGACCATGAATGTTAGCTCACAACACATACTGCTGGTAGAACTGAGCAACAGTTGACATGTTCTATAATACCTTAAGAAGTTTGACATGAAAAAAAAAATCATACACAAGCGTCTATTCTCACAACATACTAAAACGTATTGCCCAAGCATCTGTGCACAGTATTAGTATTGGAATCTGGGCCACAAATTCTGGGTCAAATTCAATTTTTAAATTGCTTATATTTCTGTCTGTTTTCACGAATTTCCCACAATTGATCAAAGAATATATGAAAACAATAAAAAAAAAATAATTTAGAATATATATTTATGTTACATGGCAGCAACCAAGGGGGATAAAATTAAGAAGCACCTTCCAAATACAGGACCATTTTTTAAAAGGATGATCAAGCTGAACTGTGCACAGACACTTGCAATAAACACAGCACTCCTGAGACACTCAATCCAACCCACAGACAACGGACTATTTAAGAAGCAAAATTATAGTTTTTTAAACATTATCCTTTATCAATATAACGCAACTCAAACTTTACTGCTTTTGTAATAAAACAAAATCAAAACTAAAATTGCACTATAAAGATACTGTTCCCGCACATACAAGTAATGCTGGCTCAATATAAGGCAATACTAATTTTGCCATCTTTGTTTACGAAAAGCATTAGTTTTACAGATGAAACACCACACTTTCTCCTACGTACCGACGCGTGGGGAACTGACATGATGGAGGCGATGGAGTTGGTCATCTACAAATCATTGACTAAAGTGTAAGTTCTTATGCGAAGAAAATTGCAATTGAATTTTGATTGCATTTTTGAATTCACAGCAAGAGCTTTTTTACACTAATCTTTATGTACACACTCATACTTTTTCTATATCTACATAAAGACACAGATTTTTTTATATCTCTTTTTTGAACATATTTTTATAACATTTTCTAACTACAATTTTTTCTAAATAAATTTTGTGTCATATTTAACGCTTCATCAATGACCCAAATAAATAAATGTTAAGAAGTCTTTGGGCTTGTATCAGTTTGGTTATCATACCTTACATACTTCATTTTGATAACAAAAATAAAAATATTTTTATTAGAAAAAAGATTATCATTATTCTTTTACCAAAAAAAAAAAAAAAAAAAAAACATTTCCCATTTACTATGTACCCTGATTTAGATAATTCCCTTTACCTGTCCTATCACATAAGTTGTCAAGAAAGCACCAGATCAGTTTGTAAACAAAAACAGATATTAATGTAGAATAAAGTAAACAACGTCAACTAATCCTACACAACCAAACACCACACATACTCAGTGAAAAAACTGCTATAAATAATACACAAGACAACAACCTGGAATGCCTCTGCTTTAATCTTAAGATGTTTTCCCCCGCCTTATAAAAAAAACTACTTCGACAACTTGACTTATTGTAAGAGTAGTATTGGAAGGTGCGTTAATTTTGGGCTTCTGAATATTGCATCAGTTGAATAAAGAGAGCACTAGACCGACCAACAACTAGTTTCATCATTTTCATATTCATGTACTACAATGAAATATTCATAAAATTATTATGCAAGGATTATTTTCTGAAATAGCTATGATTTGTATTCCTCATCCATTTCTCCTTTAAGAAAAAAATCAAGTTGTAAAACAACCAAAATATTTGAAAGATTTCCAGAGATATTTGGTCTAATTCTCTCATGAATAAAAATGCAATCAAACAATTTTACAGAAATGAGCAACATGTGAATTTCTCACAAGAAGCAAAGTCTATGTACATAATATTTATCCAGTATAATCCAATGTTCTATTACTTACCATAGTAATCCCATGGTCCTCTCCCTTGTAAGGCATAGGATAAGCATATCATTTATATATAAATATATAAAACTTACTGTAATTACTCAATCTTTCCAATGAGCAAAATAATCAAACTTTCAGATACATAATTTCATCAAAATAAAAAGATAACATATATATTTCAGTGTAGCAATTGTGGAGCTTTTACAGCATAGAATACAACTATGAAGTAGCCTGCTTTTTTTATTTTCTTGCTACCACTCAATAGGAACGTTCTAATTTAAAGGAACTAGACTTTAAAAAATACAGTACCTGTAAAATTCACAATTTCCCCCAATTGGAAAGACAGAGTAATTATGGTATTAACTGTATTTAACTAGATTTGTTTTCAGACTAGGACTATATTTCAAAAAGAATTTAGGTCTCACTTTCACATCTGGTGGTGGTTTCACAAAGCTATCCTTGCTGACTTAGGATTTTTTATCAGAATTCCAGGTACATGGCAACTTGTGCAAAGTCAACTTGATTCCTTGATGCTAAATGTAACATCACACTAGTCGATTATTTAGTGGGTTAGACCACTCGTAAAACTGTCAAGGGAACAGCTTTGGAACTTTTAGCAAACTATAGAAAAAGCAAATGTTTCATAAAGTTAATATAATTCTAGTCTTCGGAATCAAAGCAGTAAACAATAGTTTTATGAAACCATCCCCAGATTCCAAGGACATAATAGTTTGTTTGTAGCCTGGCTGTCTGAGGACACACATTAGGACAATAACCATAGTTAGTCCTGTCTGAACACACCAGACTTGACAGCAGGAAAAAAAAACTGAGGGTAATAAATGAAAATTATCAAACACAAGTTGAAATACTTTTATAATGTTAGCTTATGGCCAACCTGGAACATTTTTGCTCAAACTGAGGGTACTTGAACAAACTCAAAATGCTTATCAACTCAAGTTGAGAGAAAGGAAATTCAACAGCATCACTTGAAATTTTATATATATTTAAAGACTTTGTAGCAGAATCATCACAGGAGATAACTTAATGGGGTTTCCCTCTCATTGTTATGACTTCTATGTTTTACAGTACAGTGGGGACGTATAGCACCAGCCTAGCCAGAAAAATGTTTAGTTTGCAAAACAGGTTTTCATTATTGGTAACAATTAGCTTGTGGGAATATAAAGGGTTACCACTAATCTTGGACAAAAAGTTCATATTATATAGTGAATGGTAATACCATGATATCGATTTAACAACTGTGAACTCTATTTGAGCATTCAATATTTTAGGAAATATTTTGTGATGCATGTCTCATTACTCTAAATATGTTATTTCTTATAAGATGAAATTAGGAAAATAGAAAAATCTTGCAATAAAGTTCATTTTTCTTTTCTGTTTTTAATTGCCATATTATGAAATATAAAGTGGATTTTCAGTATAGTGTTAATGGGATATGTTGGTATTATAATATTGATCAGTAAGGATGGGTTATGATGCAAAAAACAGAGAGAAAAGCAAAAGCAAACAAATAATTTAAAAATATTCAAAAATGCACAGAATTGTTAAAACTGAATAACAAATAAACATACTTTATACGAATTTAAATAACACTCACAGGAAAATGTTGATTAATAACTAATATAAGAACAAATATAAACCATTCACAATAACATTTTGCAGAATATAGTTTCAATTATTGATCAAGAAAGCTTCACACATGGCATAATGTTTATGACACCTTATCCAAGTAATTCAAATCTTTTGTTATTTTGTAAAAGTTACTTGAATTATTTTCACTATTTAAAACACTTTAACTTCTTCAATCTTAAGAAAATTAACATCCAGACTGGTTGAAGATATACACAAGCTCAGAATCTGTCTAAAATATATTTGTTTGAATGGCCACATATCTGTTCCAACACTTACCATCTCTGTCATGTATGCTATCATTGATGGTCTGTGTCTCCTTGCTATAAGTGATGTGTTCTTTGGGTGGGATGGTGGTCTGGGTGAGTTTGGAAATGCCTAGTTTGACAGGACTGAAAAGAAAAAATCTCATATAAAGCAAAGCAGCATGTGTCTTTGTGTCATGGATGATTTTGTGAGATTGCATATGCCTAGATTGACAGGACTGAATGAAAAGAAACAAAGATTCAATTTGTATGTCTTAAAATCATGCAACAAATGTTCATGTATGGCTGACAAAAAATAAATAAATAAATAAATAAATAAATGAATAAATAAATAAATAAATAAATAAATAAAACGTGACAAGAATATCATTGTAATATAAATATTTCTGTATATGTTACACAATTCAGTGTTTACCAGCACTATTTATTTCCTGTAATTTATTTAATGCTTATCCCTGCCCCATTTTTTTTTCACTTATTTGTAAAAATTGAATTATCTTAACTTAAAAAATTAAATAAATAAATAAATATTACAGACCCTTAGCCACCTAGTTCTAAGGGGAGTTCTTTTTCTGAAATAAAAAAATGGACCTTTAACCATGAAACCTTCATGTCCATGGATCAAATTTACCCAGACCAATTCCCTGAACCCCCTGGCTATGGGCCCATATTAACAGTGTAGAATGACCTCTATACTTTAAGAACTCACGTTGCTGGTAGACGTTGACCTTGTGGTGCAGCAGCGTTTACGGCAGGTTGCGGCACAGACCGGCTTGTTACAGGTTCTGTCTTTTGAGGAGCTTGTGATGGCACTGTTGCTGTAAGGTGATAGAAAGAGAGACAGATTTAATTAAATGGAGACCGTATTCTATTTTTATTTCATATTTATTTGTTCATTCATTCCTTTTTTTTTTTTTTGTTGAATTAATTGTAAATTTAAGTGGTCTGTATGAAAAAGTCTGTCTATTTTGCATTTACAGTATAATTATACTGATGTAATATTTGTTTACACAGAGCATTAAAGAGGTTCCAATATCATCATTAACATGACTGGAACTGATAAGGTAACCACAGGAAAGATCAAGCAATCCTGTTTAAAACACTTATATCATAGATTTTTAAAAGAGAAAACATGCCAAATAATAACCAAAAAATCATGTCTCTTCTAAAATGTAAATTTCCATTCTTTCTCAGCTTTTATTTAACAATTTTAGGATTGTAAATTCATGTCAATCAATGCTTACTGCCTTTCTACACTTGTCCTTTACCTGGTATTCCCAAATCTTTGAGCATCTGCTCTGTTTCTGCTCTGAGGTCTTCTGGTTGAGCTGCACCTTTACCAGATGGCTCTGCCTCTACTTGCTGCAGAACAGATAAAAGAAACAAGTATATAATTTGAATGCCTTAAAAGCATGCAACACATGTTCATGTATGGCTTACAAAAAAAAAAAAAAAAAAAAAAAAAAAAAAAAAAAAAAAAAAAACCTTTGCAGCATGCATGCAATGCTTTATTTTGATACCAACACTTTTATTTGTAAATAATAATAATTATTATTATTATTTACAAATAAAAATTTTGGTATCAAAATAAAGCAATTATTATTATTATTATTGTTGTTATTATTATTAAATCTGAACGATCCGATAAAATCATTAATAAATTGTATTATTAGATTAGTCTATAGGTTACCGGTGCTTTATCTTATGTGTGGAGAAGTGACAGTTTTTGTATTTGGTCTCTTTCAGATGACAAAAATACTTAAGTGTATAAACCCACTTAAAATCATACTAATTCTAAACAGAAACATAACGCAGCCCTCCGCGAACAATATTCACATTAAAAAATCAATAACAAGGCAGACATGACAGATGACTCATCGTGCATATTGCTAGCTGACTTATACATTTTCCATAACATTTTACAAAATGGCCATAAAACTTGTCAACAAAACTTGATAAGCAAAACTGAACAGTTTACAGCTTTGTAGATCCTGTTTCTTGATTCCCGCCCCACCTCTTTCCTCTTTTTTTCCTCCTCTTTTCGTTTTTTCTCCTCTCTCATTTGTTGGAGCTTCAACTTCTTGCGCTCCAGTTCGGCCTTCCTGTCCGCCATTTTGCCAAATTGTAGCGTTTTAAGATGCAAAATATGCCCTCCTTTCCTTAAAGTGGTAGATATAAATGCATCAACCTTGCCAAATGACCAATATTCGAGAAAAACTATCTACATATCTGGCCGGTCCCCTCTCTCTGAGACGGCCAGTTGTCCCAATGGATGCTGGGTAATTTATGTTTCCGGAAGCTCTGTTCTGTGTCATTTCCGGTTGTAAGTATGTGTACGAGCATGACATAAGTAGTTGGTTTTGTAAGTATACGGCTATGTGTAACCAGATTTCGATTATTAGGTAAACCCGATAAATTGCATGATACATTTTTATGCAAAAAAAAAAAAAAAAAAAAAAAAAAAAGAGTTTGCAATTTTAACATGCTTAAAGAGCAAAGCTGAACGAGCAAATCCAAGTCAAATTGATGTTGCACTATGCAACTTGTGTTTTTAGTCTTACTAGTAAGGAAAAGACTTCACTCTGTTTAATATTCTGGGTGGTATAGGGCCTCACAGATTTGTAGTTTGCAGTGAGGAAGACCTAAATTGAGTCAAAAAGAGTTGGAATTTTAAAATGTGTCATGCAAACTGCAGTCAGAAGGCAGAAATCTGGTATGATGGACCATCCTTGAGCTCATCTCAGTGGATCTTAGTGCAACTCTTCTTATATATGTTTTAATATTAAAAGGATAGTGTTATATCATATTGATAATTATAAAACTATGGCCTTATGTCACTTTGATAAGAATTGTAATAGTTGTGTTATTGGACTTTTGCTTCATATTTCAGATTCTGTGGGATTTTGGTTATGAATATGCAATAATACAGCCTGCATATGAGACACAACTTTGGAAATTAGGAGAAGAATTTAGAAGGAAATTGTTGGAGTATTACTTTGTTCTTTTGAAAAAAAATCATATAATTTATAGACACAAACAGGATGCCTTCCAATCATTTATCTAGAGTGCGCCTGCTCTATAAGACAATTCTTAGGCTTCACAAAGGTCTTCCTGATGAAATGAGATATCTGGGAGATTCATATGTAAAAGAAGAATTCAAGAGACACAAAACAGCAGAACCAGAGGTGGCAGCAAAGTTCTTGGATGAATGGACAGTAAGTTTTGAGCAATATACCTGTAATTTAAACCTAAGCTTTATAGATATTGTATTTTATTTAGGAAGAAATAGCACAGAAAACAAAATGACCTGTATCAAGATGTCTTTGACCTAAATCCAGGAAAGCTGCAGACACTTTGTTTGCAGCCCATGTCATTACTAAAGGGGCTTATTCTTATTGAAATTGTTTGTATGTGTAGAGCAATCCAACTCGGTGGGGACCCTCACTAAATGCAATCAGTTGAACATGCCTCATCTTGGCATTGAGTAGAAGACAATAAAAGCTGGTGGTTACACAAATATATTGGTATCAAGAAGAGTGTTAATCTGCTAATCTGATTGCATTCTGCGAGAGTCCCTGCGGTGTTGGATCAATCTATGTAGACCAACAGGTTCAATGGGACCGGAATGAGCCCATAGGCACAAACCTTAAGCAATGTCAGACTTCTGAGAATGTCAGATTATTTCAAAGTTGCTGTAATATTCTGCAGTTGGACTAGTGGACCCACCAGTGGTTTTACATGAATTATCTATTATCATTTAAGTTATTTATAATAACTAGTAAGTCTTTACCAGGGGCGGATCCAGAGATATTTTCTGAGAGTCTTCCAAATTATGTTTGTTGATCCATCCTCATTTTTGACCGTCTTCCGACAGAAAAAGTTAGATACCCGTCTATGTAAACTTGAAAAACTGACCGTCTTCCGGAAGACCCAGAAGACGGCCTCAATCCGCCCCTGTTTACATGAGTAAATTAAGAATCTGCCTCAATTTACTTGAGACTGAAGAACACAAGGTCAAGTGATCTGTTAAGTAACAAGTTGAATGTGCAAACAAGTACCAGTAATCTCTCTGCTTGTTGCAAGGACAAAACTACAGAGGGATAACTGAAGGGGATTGTAATCAAGTTCTGCTTTCTTGATTAGTTTTAAAACTGTTAAAGGCAAACTTAAAAGAACAGTTTATGCTTACCTATGCTGGTAGTGAGTGTGTGTTTTACATCTGTAGATAAACTTATTTTCTATGGGTCATTGATGCAAGAAAAAAAAGGAAAACCATACATCAAATTTAAAGGTTTTAAGTCATTTTATTTTCATTATTTTATTTATTAATCTGTTTTTGTATATATCTTTTATATATTGTAAATTAAGTACTACTAAGTTATTGATAATATTTTTAAATTACTTAAATGATTTTATATATGTTTTAAATGATTTGAGGAGGAATGGTTAATGAAATGGTATTTGGAGGCTTAGCTTACCAAATTGAAAGTAACTGTTAAATAACCAAACATTCTTTTTTTATATGATGGGATGTTGAAGTAGACTATGGTCTGGAAGGGAAAGTTTTTTTTAGATGTAATCACTTAATATTCTGTGTCAGGGCCTTCTCTACCCGTCTCTCTCTCCGTCTGTTTCAGAAATATGCATATGAACTTTCCAAGCAGTTGGGACCTAAAGGAATTAAAAAGAATGCACAGATAGGAAAACAGTTATCAGAGGATATATTACATACTTTTAGAGAAGATCAACTAAATCAGCTCTATTATCTGGGCCTTGAAGCCACTGGGCAGGCAGACAATGAAGAAGACATCAAAGAATTAGAAAAAAAAGTTGATGAAATGCAAGCCCCTGACAAGGGTGATGATACAGAACAAGAGACAAAACAGAGATAGTAGTATCAAGAAGATCTGTCTTGTATGCTTAACTCTGAGTGAAATATTGGGGCTTAAGTGAAAGCTCATAACTTTCACTTTGTGGCAAGGTCCAGATCCATACTAAAAACTGCTGTTGGCTTGCTCAGTTTATTCAGCAACAGTGTTTGTTTTGGTTTTTCTTTTACAGAAGACCTTGGTTCTTCATGTTTTCACTTATATTTATTTGAACATCTGAAGTGTGCGATTATGACTTTTTTCAAAAATACTCAGACAAATCATGTTTATTGTCTTTATTGTCAAATGCCTCAAAAAGCACATTAAAAGGTAAGATAGAAATATAATGATCAAGGAACTGTAGAGTTAATACCTCACTTTATTTTTATTTCATGCACCTAGCCCCCTGGACTATCACATATACTGTGCCAAATGCTTATAATTTATTTGGTTCAACCAATAACGTCAATGACAAAGATTTGTATGCATACACCCAAGTTGATTAAATTATTAAGATTATATGCATGATTTTTCATCTGACTAGCTATCATCAATATTAACTTTCAGTCAGAACTTAAAAATACCAAATGTTTCACTGCATTCAATAAATCAGGAAACGTGGAATTCATGCAATGTCCTTTATCTTCATATTTATGCAGTTTTGACTGCAGTCCTTGATGGACCTGTTGCTGTTCTTCCCATGGTATAAAGGGATCGTCTGTAGAACCAAACTGCAGAACAAATGTGGCATTGGCCCTTATTTTCTCCCATTCCCATGGTCTGTTGTAATACCCACTAGCTCTCTCATTCTCATCTCCTAGATCAGTGACACAACCTGACACTACAATGATACCCAGTACTTTGTATTTCTCTGCATAACGCATTGCTGCCTGAGCGCCTGAACTATGGCCTACAATAATTGTGCTCTCATCACACTTCAATGTCTCCTTCATGAATGGGATCCACACACTTTCCCTTGCAGTGACAGGGTCTGGCATGTTTTCTAACGCACAGGGAATGTTTTCTTTGGTAAGCTTGTTGTGCAACCAGCCATACCAGTTTGAATGGTACACATCTCCTGCCCCATTCCCTGGGATTATCACAACTCTTGGTGGCATTCTAGATATTTTAGGCTGAGAAAAAAATAAAAATTGTTCTTTAATAATTTCTCTCTTCCCAAATAAACTGATTTTGACAAATGACAAATGTAAACATAAGAATATAATAAGAGAGGCAATAAGAAATATATTGTGGGGTAATAAAAGTTAACATATGTGCATATGTGTCATTTGATAAATAAGTGATAAAAAGACTGGCGTCTTTTAACTAGTTTGTAAGTTACCTGTTTAATAATATAGGTATCCCTTTTCATATTAACAGTAACATAATTGTGAATAGTGCATTATTTGTTCCGAATTTACAGTGTGTACTCCAAAACCTTGAACTGTCCTTCCCCGAATTTAACTTATTTACCTGCCAATATATTTATTTACACGTTTAGCACTTGTATAAAACTGGAACATACTTTAATGCGGTTTTATTCCAGTGATCTATGTCCCAAAGTGAACTCCATTCATAGTTGTGTCAAAGATGAATGAAAGCGCATGCGCAAGCAGGTACCCGCGCGCTGAATTCTGGGATACTCGATCATGGGCTTGGTCGTCCGCCATGATGGCTAGGCAAAATTCGTAAGACTATGTGGAATTTTGATTGCGATCTACGGTGTACCAAGCGAACCTGAGAAAACATTTACTAGGCATTATGATACTAGGACATTTATTTTATAGCGATCGGTGGAAATTTTGTATGTAGGCTGTGGGAAAAGTGGTTATTAAGTGAACCAAGTAGAAGGGGAGCTCATTTGCATATTTCTGGGGTCAAAATGAGCAAGCTATCTTTCCGGGCTCGGGCGCTGGACGCCTCCAAGCCAATGCCGGTCTATAAGGCCGAGGAGATACCGGACCTTCCAGATTTTGCAGCCATTAACCGTGCAGTGCCTCAAATGCCCACGGGAATGGAAAAGGAGGAGGAAACGGTAAGTTCATTGTTCACATTCGAATCCGGGGCTCTCATATGACCCGCCATCTTGAATGGCGGTAAATGCATATCTCAATTCGCTATGACTCACTCCCTCATCAGAGTTTATAGGCCTTTAAGTTGAAAAAATGATACAAATCTTTGAGATGTGTCGCCAGAAAATAATAAGATTGTGGCTGATAAGGAAATATTCCGTATTACAAAATCAAGCATGTCACGTGACTTTGTGTTTGTGTCCACCATTTTGGTGGGAAATTCCCGGAAGTTGCCCCAGTAAAACCACGTGTATCACATGAAGTAATAAATTCCCCCTCTAACATGGTCTATCTTACACAAGCTAGTTCGTTTTTCCAAAACGTTACGTACATTAAGTTACAGAAATTGTCTACTTTGTCTCACGACCAATCTTGAATTATTATTATTTTTTATTTTGATACTTTTTATCATCATGTCCTCCTACTTTCCCTCCATTTTCCGAGTAAACTGCTTTGACCATTGTTCTCATTCACGTGATTAATATTTGAATTAATTTTCAAAAAGAAATACCTGGAATCTGGGTTAAGCGAGACATAGGTCAGTCTTCGCAGTGGCTACAACATTTTACGTCCCCTCTCCCCATAATTCCCAATTTTAAAACCTTGCTCTAATATAGCTAACCAAAATTTAGGGGGGGGGACGATAAGGGGGAGTAACAATGTGAAGACATACAGAGAGTAACCTCCTTTCCCTCCTGTTACGTAGAGTAAAATACCTTAACCAAAGATTTGAATTAAGCAACCATTATCCATAACTGGTGTTTATGCTTTAAATTATTAAAAATTTCAGATGTGTAAAAACAGATTATGAAAAAAGAAATACAAATGTGATACAATACAAAATAAGTATCAAAAAGTTTTTTATGTAAGCAAACAACAATTTCTTCAAATTACATTTATTTCTGAGGTTTATCAAAACTGATTTTTTTTAAAAAGCATTTTCACATACATTAATAGGAACATCATCTCCAAAGAGCCCTGTCAGCACAACAGGTCTATGGGACCTCAGAGAGGCTTGTCATACCTGTGCCAGACATAGACGAGGTTACGAGGGAATATAACGAGATGTATGCACCTGACTGCAAAATGCCAAAACAATATATTCACATACAGCGTAAGTTTTGACTTTTGATTAATGCCAGTTTTCTCCACCAGAAAAAAACAACAACATAAGATGAAGGTTGTGCATTTATGGCGTGGGACCTAGCCAAGGAGAGCCGTAGAATACAAATGTATTTGAATTTGATGAGCTGTTCATATATAGTGCAACCACATATTTCTGTTGGGACTATGAGTATTTGTATTCACACATGAGCTTTTTCTGCGGATTCTGCTTTTTTTACATGACCCCAGGGCAATTAAACCCAAAAAAAGTAATGTAAGGTATTTGGTTCAACAATAAATGTCCAGATTTTTTATTTTTATTTATTTATTTATTTATTTATTTATTTATTTATTTATTTATTTATTTTAACCTGGGCTCATGTCTGTGTATTTATCTTTTCAAGGCAGGGAACTATGCTGTCTGAGATGAGGGAACATCCAGCATAGGATTAACAAAATACCTTTTAGTTCAGTTTATAAAAGTTGGCTATATGAGGGCACCTGTTTTCCATCGTCTGGTAGTTTAACTGTTGGCAAAATGTTGCCTGTGGGCAAGTTGATTTTAGGAATAGCATGGCATAGACATAAAATGCCATTTGATTAACTGCAATTTGCCTTGGAGTAATTTATTGTTGATCCTGGTATTAGATGCTGCCTGAGTCAACCTGTTTGTTTGGGTTGTAAATGTTATTAGTTATTATTATAGACAAATTGTTGATGTTGAAAATTCAAATTTGTACTGCAGAATACAATAGTATTGATTGACATATTAGGGGTTAAATATGATGTCCTCACCTTTATAAAAACAAAATAATTGGTTGGCATTTAATGCCAATAGTTGTTTTGCTTTACTGTTCTGCTTCATATTTATCCTGAGTTGAAGATATACAAACTGAAATGAAGATCTGCTTTATTCTTGAGTTTGGTGTATCCAGACTGGGCCCCCAGTCAGCTTACCTATGGTCTATATTTTAGTCCGATAGGGAAGGCATATTATAAAAAATGTTCAGTCATATTTAGCATTTGCTCTGTGTATTCCAGCTTTTGGATTGGATCAGGAGATACCGGACTACGATATGGACTCTGATGACGAACAGTGGTTGAACAAGCAGGCCAAAAAGATGGAAATCAATCCTCTCCAGTTTGAGGAAATGATGGACAGGCTAGAGAAAGGGAGTGGACAACAGGTAACAGATTACACACTGTACCCTTTTGCATGGAATTATATTAAAGAACTGCTTGCCATATTAATCAATATTTTTCCTCACTTTCCATCTGTGCAGTAATGATGAAGTTGAAAATAGCCTGAACCTTGTGTGTATGTTACGTTCAGGTTAGCAGTTGCCATTAATTTAAGTAAATCCTAGTTTTGTATTGGGCATTAAGAGGATATAAATATGCATCACTGCCAGTCAGAGGCAGTCTTTTTCTGTAGAATCAACGCTATTGCTTGTTTGAATCTCAGTGTACTAATGGAGATTGAAATTGGAGTTATGTGTAGCAAATAACCTTCTTATGTAACTGTTTCACATGAAAAATGCATTATTATGTCGCTTGGATGATAATTGTGGTTTGCTGCCTATAAAGGTTAGGCCTTCTGAAAAGAAGAAAAAAAGTTATTATGCTTGATAGTGCACAAAGATGTTATTGTCCCTTCAATAGATATTAAATATTATATTAGATATTAAAGGGACATTAATATCTGCAATATGTATATTAATGTTGTCAACTATTTTCTGATGAAAGAAATAGAATTTGAAAGCCACAGGAGCATTAAAGTTAATGAGCATGCAAAGGAAAGACAGTCGATCTTAACCAATTCATTTCCTAACATTTGATCAGATATTTAGCTATTAAATTAGAATTATTTAGTTTTGAGTTATAAAGTTTGCTCTTCGCTGTGTTTTTCACAGCACAGTCACTCTGGGAAAGAGAACAGGGGGAAAAAAAGATTAAGAATGAGATCATTTTGGCAGCTTCATGAAGAATTATAAATCCTTTTTCCAGGTTGTCACTCTCCAGGAGGCCAAACTTCTCCTAAAAGAAGATGATGATCTCATTATTGCTGTGTATGACTACTGGCTCAACAAAAGGTTAAAAACTGTGAGTACTTGTTTTCTTTTAAAAAATGCATTCATTTGAATCCACAGTTAAACCAATTGATAACCTCATATCACTCTGTTTGGCAGATCTCAAAGACCCCCATTACAAAAAAAAAAAAAAAAAAAAAAATGAAAGATGCTGGTGCTTGAAATTAAATTCTCCCTACTATATGTTTGAACTGGGTCATATTTTTTGTGCATCTTTTTTTTCTGCCGACATTCCAATAGCAGTTCAGTCATATATCTATTTATGGTTATGCATGCTTCTATATTTTTCAGGCACATGCTCTCATTCCACAAGTGAAGACAGAAAAACGTGATGGCTCTACAACTAACAATCCCTATGTGGCCTTCAGGCGGCGGACAGAAAAGATGCAGACAAGGAAGGTTTGTGGTACTCTTCTATATATGTCATGTCATGTCATGCATGTTTAAGTAACTCTGCTAAATATGTGTATTATATTTTTTTCATGTGTGATATAAAATGTATTTTACTTCAGCAAAATCTCTGTGAATTTCATATATATGTGTGATTATGGAATTTTGTATACATGAATTGAACAGAACTGCTTCTTGCAAGAAATGATGTCTTACCTGCACTAATGTACTTTGTTTACAGAATCGTAAAAATGATGAAGTATCTTATGAGAAAATGCTCAAACTACGACGGGACATCAGTAAAGCTGTGTAAGTCTTCTAAATTCGGTCCATTGTATGAGAAAATTTCAAAGGTTTTAAGATAACTTTGTGAAGATTATCACTCATGGAATATTAAAGATGTTGCGTTTGCAGGCTGTATCCATTGCAACTAAATTTGGGTTTGGGCAAATGGCTTTCATTTATCTTTAAATTGCCTTGAAACATTTATAAGATTTTGGTTTCAATCTCATCTGAAAGAGATTGTCATGTTCTTGGTGGCTAGCCAACTGAGAACCTATACAAAATATAAATATTAATTCATAAAATGTCTTTGTAGGACAATACTAGAAATGATCAAACGAAGAGAGAAAGCCAAGAAAGAACTCCTCAAGCTCACAATAGAGATTGTGGAGAAGAGATACCAAGCCACAGACTTTGATGGCAAACTACTAGCAGAGGCCAATGCTGAGAGGCTCAAATTTCCCTCATTTTTGCCAATACAGACCCAATACAATAACTGGAAGGTAAATGAAATTTAAATTTGAGAAACTGCTCTGCGTGGCTGCTATGGATTCTGGGGGTGGGGCATTCAAACCACTGTGACAAAAAATTTGGATTTGAGAGTTGAGATAAGTTTCCATGAAAAAGGCATCAATGACCTCAATGCTGACCCTTGTATAAATTTAAATGGCTGTCCATTTGTGGCAATTATTTTCCAAATAACATTTATTTTTACAATGCAAAATCCTATTTCACAATTAACATTTGTAAATAACTATTTATTATTCAACCTCATTGCAGCTATAAAAATAAAATTTGTATATACATATCATTTGATAGATGATTTTATCCTTCATGAAAACAGGAAGAAGTTGGTTTTGTACGAAAAAAGCGTGAATACAAGAAGAGAAAGCACAAGCAGCAGCAGAACCAGCAGAGACAGCAGCAGGAAGCGGTCCAGCTCCCTCATTACAACGAGGTGGACATCCTGCAAACAGATTACTTTTCTTCTGAGGAGGAGCCAGTGTCACCAGTAAGCAGACATGAGCTTTTTCTGCAGAAACACGAGATTCTGCAATTTTTAATTCAATTCTGATGGTTCCCGACATTGGTCAAGATCTGCAATAAAATCTGCTTCAGAGTTTATTTTATTTATTTTTTTTTTTAACTAAGGCTCACCCATTCAGGAAGGAGGTCTAATTGCAAAGTTTAAAAGAAAAGAATAAGTCTTCAACTAAGTGCAATCCTTTTTTTTTTTTTTTTTTTTTTTTTTTTTTTTTGCAAGAGGATATGGCCAGAAACCTGAAGCAAATATAAAAGCCTTTCAGAGGAAACAACCCTTACAGAATTTGTTAAATACAAGTCTTCTGATTATGTTAGGGCTCATTCCCATTGAAACTGTCCAAGTAGATCACTCCAACCCTGTGGGGACTCTTGATGAATACAATCAGTTTAACAAATTAACATGCCGCCTCCTGGTGTTGAGTAGAATACAGAGAAGCTGGGGATTATATCGGTAGACTGGGATCAAGGAGGCATGTTTATCTGTAAAAAAGTTAACACATTTACTTCGATGGTGTCGTTTGTTTTGATTGTTTAAAACACATCCATGTTTTTGTCTTTCAGCCTCTTTCTCAGTCTGACCATGAAGATGAAAATGATCCTGATGGTCCATATGCATTTAGAAGAAAAAACAATTGTTATTATTTAGCTGTGAGTCTATTATTTCTTTTCTACACATGCTCTGTGTTAGCAGATTGAATGTTGTTCTGTAAATATGATATGGCAGTTAGCTACTGCTAGCTGAAGCTTAAGTTCTTTCTCTGTGAACAAGAAGCAACATTTTCTTTGATTTTGAATACTGTTAAGTGTTATATTGTATTATGTGCAAATTAATTTATTATGACTTATTATAATTTATTAAAGACTCCATAGTAGATGTAAGATGCAAGGTTTTGCTTGTTTTTTGGGGGTAAGTCTATTAATATTGTCTGCATTATTTTATGTTAACTCCACAAATATATTATTAATAATGAAGAAATGACTTACCATGGAACATTTCTTCATTTCAGCCTATCGATGATTACCTTGGCAACTGGCCATGGAGTAGTCGAGAAGAAGGGGGCTGGGGTGATAAAAAATATAGGTATAATCTCTCCTCGCTGTCCTCACCCCGACAGTGTGTGGGATATGTCCGGCGGAGGATTGGGCGAGGAGGAAGGTTAGTTTGTTTATCCTTCATCCAAAATGTGTTGGTTAATTGCTATGTTGAAACAGTGTATTCTTGCAAAAATAGCCAGAATTTATTATTAAGGTTATACTTTTTATTTAGGTCACCTTTCAATCTTCTGAAAAAAAAGTGGGTGCAAATTTCTGGGTGTGCAGACTTGGAAGTTTACAAGTCTGGTTAATCATGTAAATCGTACTACAGATGGCTAAAGAAGGTTGAAATTTGTTCTACATTGAAAATGTGTGTGGTAGTATCTTTCTTGATTCCACTCTCTGGTGTAACTGGGACCCATGTTGAATATTGAATCATTGTTTTAACCTTTTCCAGGGTTCTACTAGACCGAGCTTATACTCCATGGGACGATACGCTGCACGAGTTAGACATCAGCAGTTCTACCTCAGGGAACTCTCACATAGATGATTACATTCATTATATTCAGAATGAGAAAGTGTGAGTAGAAGTGTTTCAGTATAGAATTAAGTAACTGGATGCATGTTGAACGCATGAACTGTGTTGTGTAAATGTGCCTGGTGAGAGTCAAGTCTCCTAGTTGAATTACATGTACAATATTGTACTTATTCACATATGTGCTTATATCCCTATATTATAGTATATTCCAACTACTAGATTGCTCTTAACAACACATTGTTGTTCATGAGAATAAAGTCATTGATGAGTTCAGGCTTACAGGTGGCTCTCATTTAGCTCATATTTAGTTCATGTCCTGTAGAGCAATAATTGAATAGTTTACTTCTTTGAGTTGAAATACATAATTATCTGCTGGATTGTGCCAAAACACAGTTTTCTCTGGAATTAAATGATGAATTAGTTTCTCTGTGCCCATTTATGACTGTTCTTGATTCTTCATTAATTTCATTTTTCAGGCCCCATTTCCGACCAAAAACTCCGACAGAAGAGGACTTCTACCAGTCTTCAACTGTGGATGAAACCTACACTGCCATTCCAGTCAGCACCGAGTTTAATCTAGAAAGCTTCCAGGCCCACCAGGAGCAGCTGTTACTCATGCAGAGACAGCAACAAGAACAGCTGATCAAAATGGAAACAGAAACTTTAGATAGCTCAATTAATCTAGGACATTCCTTCTGCTCGCAGCCCACGTCCCGATTCACATTGGATTCTGCCACGGCGCAGTTTGCGGTGTCTGCTGTGGTAAATAATGTGCAGGTGACTGGTGCTCATGCTGCTGCGCTGACGAATGGACCCATTATGGACAGTAAGTGGTCACTGAGCACACTGTTAAGGATATGAATCCACTCTGTTAGCCAATGTCAGGCAAAAAAAAACTGATTTTATGTAAAACTGTGAATCATGTTATGGTCATGGACATTAATTTCAGAGAAAGTTTGTTTATTTTTTTGATGACATCTTTTTTGTGAAATGTGTTATTTATGGTCTCTTGATGTTCTGTACAACCTGGGCTTGTATCATAAAAATTTGAACATCAAACAGGAATTATGCATCAATGCTATTGGATGATGCAAACAATTTTCTTAGAATTACTCACTTAAGATTTTATCATTAACAAGTTTAGATAACACCAATTTTCAATGGACCTTTGTAAAAAAGACCAATGAACATTTAGATTTAGATGTTATAAATTTAAAAAAAAATTGAACACTTTTTTACTGCATTTTGTAAAGCTTGTCAAGCATCTGCTCTTTTAATTTTTAGGCAAGGCACATGGTCTGTCAACGTCACCAGCTGAAAATGTTCTGCAGTTAAACTTTCCTCTCACTTCAACGTCCAATAGCAATCTGTCTTCAGTGTCCACAAGTCCAGTCAACATAATCAGCACAGTGAACTCCCAGACCACCCCGGTTAGTGTTCTTGCGGCCAAGGCGGTCACCCCGTCCTCACCCAAGATCCTCAAACTGGCCAACACAGCAGCAGACCAAATCAAGTAAGTTAAATGAACACGTGCCAACTCTGTTGCATTTTTTTTTTTTTTTTTTTTTTGTAAGTATTCTTATCTGTATGACCTCTGTTAGAAAATGGAGCCAGTTTCATGAGGGGTTTGGGTTGGATTTAACAATATTTCAAGTAGATGTACCAAATGAAGCTGCATGCTTTTTGAGAATCCCACATTTTTGGTGAAAATTTGCAGCAAACCTATACATTATGCTACTGTATAAGTGTGATGGAACATAGAAAGGGAGCACCGCAAAAAAATGTCTTTTCAGAGTAACTTATATTCTACTGAATTATTTCCAGACAAAATCATGAAGATGGCAATCAAACAAACTCTATCGTGAAGCAAGAAAACCCTGTTCCTATGGAAGTCACGTGACAGCGTCCTCCAAGTCCATCCTAATGGACAAGACTTCTCCTTTTGACCAGAGTAAAGGGAGGACTGCTGAACCCCCCTCCTCAACCAATCACAATTCTGTAAGGTGATCATGTGACTTGGATCACTTGGATCATGTGACTTGGTCTGTACAGCACAGTGAGGGTCACCTGATGGCAGAGATGTGAGGGATCTTGTACTGTGGACATGTTATCAGTGGGTTAAGCTGGAAATGTCGCACTTAGTGTGGAAAGATTTTTGAAACAATTGTGGAGCAACCACATGGGGTCTTTGTTCAATCAGTATGTTCAAGCTAATGGAATGCTATGGTTGTTTTGGTGGAATTAGGAAGAGAAAATTTCTGTACAAATAATAATGCAAAGAATGGGATGGTTTCCTCTTTGGGGGCCTTTTTCTTCATTTGGAAAGGAAAGCTACTGCATTTTGCACAGAATTTTTAGAAACGGGGAGGGGCAATCACTACAGATGCTTTAGGGTGGGTAAGGGTCTCTTTGTTTAATGCCAGGCACTATACCTGGATAACATTCTCTTGCTTAATTTCGGCATGTATATCAGTAAGTTGGTATTGTAGCAATTTGTTCATGCAGTCGTCTGTTAAATTACAGTATGAGAGCTTGTACAAGAGGCCCAAGCCCCACTGTGGAGTTAATGAAGTACGTCTGTACAAGTTAATCAGCATACAAAATTGTGTTAAGAGGATAACAAATGTTGCATGCATTACCTTTGTGAAATGTTTGTAAAAAATTTGTGTAATGTGTAGAGATGTTAACTGAGCGTTCATGAGGCTGTTTGTATTGTTGGGAAGTATGAAATGACATTTCACCATACCTACCAAAAGTTACATTGCACAACTGAAAGTTTTACATGTCTGAAGAATGTGACATAGACAGGTTTTCAGCAATCTTTTGTTATTCTTATCCCTGCCAATAAAAGTAATAGTAGTAGTTACTATTAACCCCTATTTAACAGGAAATTTATTGGGGAAACTTTTTTTTTCCAAAAGATTACAATCCATGTTCTTAGGATGAGGTCATATAATTTTCAGCTGAAGAACTTTTGGGGGCTACTAGTGTTTAGATACAAGTGGCCTTCAAAAGTTGAATCAGAATATTGGTGCAAAGAGCCAAACGGTCCTTAAGGCCTTACATCTTGTATTTTTTTCAGGTAGCTTTTTAAAGGGAACCAGTGAAAAAGGATTCAAAGTTATTTCAATTATTCTATATTCTCATTCACAGAGAGAATGCATTCTTTGTAGAGAAAATATATCTTGTCTGGCTTGTTACAATATTAAACCATTTTACGAATGTAACAGAAATGTGGACATCGTAGATTTTGAGTATTTCAAGTTGAACATGTTTTGCAATTTTTGGAGAACTGATATTTTTATAACAATTGCTTATCACATTTGCCAATACTGTAACGAATCAAGTCTTAGTGATATATATTTTATGACCAATAC
Source organism: Lingula anatina (assembly GCF_051362555.1). NCBI lineage: Eukaryota > Metazoa > Brachiopoda > Lingulata > Lingulida > Lingulidae > Lingula > Lingula anatina. The sequence goes on along the minus strand of NC_141773.1, from coordinate 13,241,031 downwards.
TGCACTCAACAAAATTGGCTTGATTTTTAACTTCATGACAATTTCAGTAGACGATTAATGTATTTCCTAACAGCGCAGCTAGATTCCCTTGTATAAAACTGAAAATTTGTCCATCATCATTGCGCCTAATTGAAAAGTTTCTCACTGCAAACCAAGTTTGACTATAATTATTATTATTGCTCTCATTTAAATTATGTTGTGTAACTAGAACACTGTTAGCACTGTAACACCAGATTGCATGACTCTGGAATGGTAATGTCATTTGGGTATAGAGGGAGCTGCTGTCAGAATGTGACCCACTTTTATAAAAACTGTGATATTGAAATGTTGACATTAAAAAAAGAGGAAGAAAATAAAAAATAAAAAGGTAATATTTGAAGTGTTAAGTGTTCCTATTTTCTTAACCAGGTTTTTGTCTTTGAAACAAACTCAAAAATTCACTTGGTTACTGTTAAGTGAGGGCTTTTAATAGTGCCACTTAAACCCTATCCCTTTACAATGTAAACTAATGACTACAAACTATAAAATACAGCTGACTGCAACAATTCAATAGGATCGTGTCTACTTTTGTGTTTTTAACTAAAGTTTTTGTACCTCTTTTTCTGTACCAAAAACGTATAGGGTCCACCTGCTTACAAAGGCAATATATATATATATATATATATATATATATATATATATATATATATATATATATATATTACTTCCTTCAGTCGTTAAGGTGAACGTTGCCTTGTACGGAGTAATAACCACGTGGAGATATTCTGATTAACTTTTGGACATTTGTATTAACTTGATAACGGTAGGCTATCTATAAAACGTCCTTTTCTATGACAAGCAGAAAATGCGGTACGTACAGCTCTTGCTTTCAAAATACATATGTAAGACTGACGTTTACAGGAAATGCACTTTATTTATTTTATATTTTTTTATTTATTGCGTAATTTCTTCACCATCAAGCAGTTTGTAGTTGAGAATTCATTTTGCGTGACCTTGAACTAATTTCGTGAAGGTCGTTAGCCTCCATATCGATCCGGCGCGAAATCTCGCGCTTGTATTCATCCAGATAAGGTAAGAGAACTAAGATTTGTGCGTAAACTCTTAATTCAAATGAGTTGTATATTGTAAAGGAAGCTGTAATTTGGTGTGGAGTCAAATGACAGGTTTTAAAAAGTTACCAGACTGTAAATGTAAACGAAAGATGAACATGCTGGCAATGAGATTGAGAAAAGGGCTAGATGTTGTTGCGTATCGTGCGTATCAATATTTTATGAAAAATAAAACAAAATCATTGTGTAATTGGTTTCTTTACTATTTTTTACATTGATAAGGTAGTAATGGTGATGCACGTAGAGCTCCAGGCTACCTGCAGTGCCCTGGGGTACCAGGAAGACGGGAAATATGTCAAGGAACCAGACTGTTTGGGTAAGACCTGGATGGATCATAGTTCAGTGACCATAGCATTTGATTCCAACGTACTGGGTATCAGCTGTATTGCCCTTGTGTTTCAGTGATGTTCTAATTTTAGCTCTGTAATACTGTAATATTTGGTAAACGTACAGCTCCAATTATCAATCTAAGTGTTAAAATGATTGAGCTGTGTAAGAAACTCCCATGTGATAATTAGTACAGCAAATGTGTTTGCAAAGTTTTTTCACTGTGTTTGCATATATGCATTTGTTTTCTTTTCTTTTTTTTTTATTTGTTACATCACCAGAGACTGTCAAAGACCTAATCCGTTTCTTGAAGAGAGAGGATGACTCTTGTGACATCCGTCGCCAGCTTGGCAGTGCTCAGATTCTACAAAATGACCTTCTGCCTTTGCTGAAGACTTACAAGGATGATGCTACTTTGTTTGACACAGTAATCAGGTGGGCACTCCCCCCCCCCCCACACACACACACACACAAACACACACACACACACACACACACACACACACACACACACACAAAATGGGCATTCTGCCTTAGCGATGACATACAAATTTCCCCTAAACTCAGAGCATATGTGACATGAAAGATAATATTTATATCCTAATTGAAGCAAGAAAGGAAAATCACTTTTTAGTCAATTTCAGATGGGGATTTTATCATTACATGTAGAAACAGGGAAGATACATAAGTCAGTCGTGATTAAAGCCCTTTCGTGGAAGGGTAAAAACACCATACCTTAAAAGTTAATTTTTTAAAAATTCTCTTTAGCAACTGTTTTCTTTTTACCTTCTATACCCAAGAGACAATGAAAAACCTCTTCCACAGTAAAATTATATCTTTCCTGTATGTTCCAGGTTGCTGGTCAACCTCACCCAGCCAGGTATGCTGTGTTTTAATGGAGCTATCCCAGAAGATAAAACAACCCGCAATCAGTATTTAGAGATAGAGCAACACCTGCAGAGTTACAAGCTGGTAGGTGGGCAGGAACATGTACAGATTGACTCATTTTATGTATCCTGTCATAATTTCTGTGCTCAAAATTGCAAAAGGATACAGCTTATGATTTTAGACATTTTCATGTTTTGCTAGAAATTCACTCTGAAGTCTGCACATCTTTGATGTCAGGTTTTATATGGCGACTTTCAAGAAGGTTAAAAAATTGTGGTATAAAAAGTTTGATTATCAGATTTTGAGGGTTAGTTTATTAAGGGTTAGTAAATTTTATTCAGCTTATTTTGTTATTCAGTCATGTTGTTCAGTTTATGAATTCTCTTCATTCTAGGCATTTGCAGATGAGGCCTTATTTGCTGTGTTGACAAAGAAACTAGGAGACTTACTACAGCTTGTAAGTCGTTTTGTGTGGTAAATCAACAACTTTGTCAACAAAATTGTCATTTTGCTACGTTTTACTGAAGTTTTTCTAAACAAGTATGAAATCCATTGAGAACTAATGTAGGGGTAGTGACATTTTAAATAACTGACTTTAAATTAACATACAAAATTCCTACTTTATCTACTATTACTGGTAGATTTTCAACTTGTATATTATTTAATCTTCTTTTGCTCAGCTTTGTATCTGTTCTTATTGCTTCACCAACATCAAATTATTCAACATAGGACTGGGAAAACAGACAAGAAGAGGACAGAATTTTGATAGAAAGACTTCTTATCCTGGTGAGAAATATCCTCCATGTTCCCCCAGATCCCATGCAAGAAAAGGTGAGAAAAAAATTTTTGGCAAGTACCACAGATTTTATTTTGGCCTTATTTGGTCAAAATATATTTGGTCCCATAAGACGGATGTTAAAATTGGGTTTAATTGTTAATTTCTATCATTAACATTGAATTGTTAAACCCAATGATCTTTTTTTGTTTCTCTGAGAAATTTTGACAATGATTTTGAATGTCATATCATCAGTGTACTGTTTTACCAGAATTAAAAATTTAATTTATTTTTCAGCGAACTGACGACGATGCCAGTATTCATGACCAACTTTTGTGGTAAGTGTGTTTGACAATTTCGTTCACATTGGAGTAGGTATTCATACAGCACAGAAAGTAAAATTGATATTATTGCAGGTATGTTCTTTCACTTCAGCTTGGATTTCTTAAAGCCAAATAGCAAGGTGATTTCCTCGAAATTTTGATTGAAAACCAAATTAACAATAATTTGCCAAAAATTGTTTAGTATTCAGGTGTTAAAGATTTTGAAAATGAGCCCAGGTGGTAATTTAGATAGAAATCAAGGATTAGGTTGATCGTGTATCTTATATTTTTATAGGTCTCTACATGTCAGTGGTATGGAGGACCTGTTGTTGTATATCGCCAGTTCGGATGATGAACGTCAGTTCAGTATGCATGTGTTGGAGATCATATCTCTAATGTTTCGGGAACAGGTGAGACACGAGTTTGTATGGAACTGAACACTTCCTGGCTTGTTTAGGTGTTTACTACTTGATTAGTCACAGAGCACGGGTGTACAACTCTTAAAACTGCTGTGATAAAGAATTCAAAGTAGTTTGTGGCTTAAAATAAAGTTGCATCAGATTCTTTTTTCTTGGAACCAAATTTGAAAGCTGCTTGCTTCAACAAATTATTTTCGTATGAGAATTATTTACATGATGAAAAAAGCATTATTGGGCAGTTTTACCAGATAGTGTTTGCAGGGTATTCTTGCAATATCCCAGCCTGTGATGACCAAACACTGCGCAAAATTTAAGAGTTCCATGTTGACGAGTTCCGAGGACTTGTGTCTTGTTGAGCTCCATGGTTCTCAGTGTTAACACGGTGGTTCTGAGTCACTAATTGTTGTATCTTACAACCACATCTCATTTTAAAACAAAAACTATTTGATTTTTGTGTGACCACATTTCATGAAATTACTTAACAACAAACAAACAAGTGAAGTGCTTGAAAAGTTCATGGTTGATTTCTTTTTCATTTTGATATTGTGGTATATTTTCCAGTTATCCTTTATTTTTCTACGTGGCTTTTGTTACATATGTGAGTGCATATTGTTCTCCAGACACCAGAGCAGTTGGCGTCAGCAGGGTCGGCCAAGACAGATTCTGAAAGACAGAAAGAGGATGAGTGAGTGATAAAGAGAGCATCAGTTAGATCATTATGTGTTTAATCATTGTATCTAAGTTTTGTCAGAAATTTTCAGAAATTCTTTAAAAATATAATGGTTTTCTTTTAATAGCTGTTTTTATTCACAACATTTGCAGATTACTGATATTCTCTTAATAATTATTATTAATATTGTTGTTATTATCTTTTTTTTTTAGGGAGCTGGACCTCATTCGTGAAAAAGAGAAGGCTCAAAAACTGGCATGTGTCATGAAGTACAGTTCCAGGTATACGGTGCATGAAATGCACTGTTTGACAAATGAAAATATTGTTAATGTGGATTAATCCGAAATAGCACGTGATTGATTTCATTGAAGTATCAAAAATTTTTGCTGGCCAAGTTTGAAATGAGTACAGGGTATGTGAAGTTTAAATTACTGTATATGACAGGTGTCATGAGGAGAACAAATTTCTTTTTTACCCTTTTTTGTTTACTTGATGTGGCTCTTCGTTGAATTGTCTACTGACTTGGCCTTGTTATTTAACTTAATCAGTTACTGCTATATTAGCAACTTCTGATAATACATGTAGCCATTTTTAAATTCTTGGCAGAAAGAAATATCTTGGAACTTGATTTCAGACACTCTCGTTTTGGCGGCACATATGTGATGAAGAACGTCAAATCTATCAGCGAAAATCAGATGATATACCACCGCTCCTTGGCAGAGGTTAAAAACCTCAGCTTTGATCAAGATAAGAAACCAAAGAAAAAACCAAAGAACCGTCAACCAATCAAAAGCCAAGAACTGACAAGGCGTTCTACTCTGAGCATTCGGCTTTTTCTGAAGGAGTTCTGTATTCAGCTGCTAGAGAACTGCTACAATCCTTTGATGTATGCTGTCAAGGTGGGACTCCTAAAACAATACATTTATTTATTTAATTAATTGTTTATTTATTTATTTATTTATTTATTTATTTATTTATTTATTTATTTATTTATTTATTTATTTATTTATTTATTTATTTATTTATCATCATCATAATCATCATCATCATTATTATTATTATTTTGAACTATGAAAGATTCCAAAAGCAATAATGTACTTGATATGTATTTGACAGATTAGGACAATGAACTTGGTAACATAGCATTGATTAGTATTGATTTATATTATAAGTGTATTGTAGGGCATTTTTATTGTGTTGAGCAATTTCCAGGTAAGATGTGCACACCTTGATTACCTGTTAATCAAGAACGCACTTTTATTCATTTATTTTCAGGATAGTTTGCTGCACTCCAAAGCTCAGGAGAATGATGAGAGCTATTACCTGTGGGCCATGAGGTTTTTCATGCAGTTCAATAGATTGTACAAGTTCAGGGTGGAGTTAGTGAGGTAAAATCACCTGTGTTACTGTTTCAGGGTACTGTCAGGGTTAGACAAAAACTCGTAAATGACTGTGTTTATTTACATGTTTTGAATAACAGATAAATCTTCAATGACCACTGACTGTAAATTCTATTGCAATCTATTTAAGGCCAAACATGTAGTCCATATTTACATGTTGATTTGACTAAAGTGTCCAGATATTTGACTGTAAATTATATTGCATTTATACAGATGTCATTTTATCAGGGAAAAAATTGCAAATTAAATTGGTTTCTCAAATTTCTTGATACCCACAAACACTGTTTCAACACCAATTTAATTCCTTGCAGGAAAAAACTCTGTTTTGGTATTTTGATGATAATAAACCTTGTCAGTAACCTTTAACTCCTATATGACAATCATACAGAGTCATTTTATATTCTGTAGCATAGTAGTATTGATTTCTGCTCCAAATTTGACTAGACCATCAACAGCAGAAGATAAGTGTAACTGTATATTTTAGAATTTTACTGACTATATGAAATGTATACAAAAGACAAAATAAATGATAAGATTTGTTATTTTCTCTCCCAGTGAGACCATGTCTGTGCCTACCTTTCATTACATCCAGACCAATTTAATGACGTACCATGAGACAGTGCTGAGTGACAAGAAAGAAGCGGTCACCTGGTCTAAAAGGTGAGATTTGTTGGAATATTTATCAGTTTATTGCACTGGAAATGGAAAATGTATGACTTAAACAAATCTGGTTTTCAAGATGCAAGGATGAGACAAGTTCAAGCTAAGTTCATTCTAGAATTTTATTAAAGTAAATATTACCAAAATTTCATTCTAGGATTTTATTATAGTAAATATTACCAAAGTGCCTAACATATTCTAAGTTCCCAGATGATTGTAAAAATATTATAATTTTTGGGCCAAACATACAGTCCATATTTACTTGTTGATTTGACAAAAGTATCCAGATATTTGACTGAATTAAATTCTGTCATAAATGAATGAACAAATGTATGAATAAATACTGTAAGGCCAAAGCTTTTTGAACATGGTATCCCTTTGGCTTCTAGGATGCACCTTGCCCTGAGAGCGTACCAGGAGTTACTGATGTCCCTGAACACTATGGATAAAGACCCGGAATTGAAGGCCAGTGCAAAAGTGCTTAAAGGTTTGAAATAATAGTAACATATTAAAAAATGAGAATAATAATGAATATTATAATAATAATAAACAATAGTAATATATTAATAAATAAGAGTATTAGATGTTAGCATTATTGCCATGTGCTTTTCCAGATGTTACAGTAATATTATATTAATAATTTATCATTAGTATAAATTTTTTAGCATCAAAGTCATCTTACTGACAAATGATTTATGGTGTTGACAAATACAAAATGGAGCTCATTCTGAGTTTAACTTAGTTGAATATCTGTTTGGTACAGGAGGTTAGTTTCCAAGATGAATAAAAAAAAAACATTGAAAATAATTATGGACTAAAAGTTTTGTTCATACAAATATTTCTTAATATTTAATTTTGACCCCATTGTCTTTCAGGCAATGTGTTTTATATGATGGAGTACAGGGACATATTTTTGATCTTGCTTAAGAAGTTTGACCAGTCTTGTCAGTCAAGGTAAGGATATGGAAAGCTCAGTACATAAATGATAAATGCTGTTATAATAATAATAATAATAATAATAATAATAATAATAATGCTTTATTTAAACTATCATTAAGTTCATATGATACATAATTGAAAGTAAAAAGTTTGTATCCAATACTGGAATTTCTCCAATTTCAGTTATAATAGCTGTTAGATATTATCCATTATTTTGGGTATATGTTACATTTTAATTGTTTAAACTTTTCTTAAAATTTAGGACTTTCCTGAAGGACCTGATAGAGACCACCCATTGCTTTACCAAGATGCTGGAGCATTTCTGCAAGAAAAACAAGCACCTGGTGGTGCAGAAGAAAAAGAAGGGAGGAAAGAAGAAAAAGAGTAAAGGTGCATTGGCGTAAACAAGACAGTTTTTCTGGGGTTCAATCTAAAATGAAGCTTTAATTATCGACAGAGGTCCAAATCATCTTGTACTTGCTGAATAGTTTGTGAACTTGTGTCCACAGTGGGTGATATTAACATACAGAGCAATGATTATGAGAAATTTGACTGAAAATGTGTTTATGGAAATGGGTCGCATAGTGTTGTACAGTGATTATAAACATGATTTTGCGTAAACATTCCATACTCGTAAATTGCTTTCAAAATTGGTAAAACATCATCTTGACACTTTTGATTTTTGTCATCTTTATTCTTCACGGCAATTTCTTGCACCATAATGATGATGTTATAAATTTTCTGTATCTTGTTATCTTGTATCCCAGTAAGCAAACAGAAGCAGCCCCAAGGTTCAGTAGAGCCAGAATTCACGCAGGAACAACTGGAGAATCAATGGGATGGAATATCTGGTGACTTGTCCGCCATTTTTCAGGACAGAGGTGACGTCCCAGAAAATGTGACCCCATTTGATGCTGCATCAGAGGAAACAGATGACCAGCAGAGGTAAGTATATACTAGGTACTGTTTGTCAAAATGACTTGAAAATTGGAAAGGTCTCTTTCACAAAATTATGTTTTGGGGCAACTTAATTACACTGTTGAACTAAGAATGATGTGAATTTTTCTTCAGTCAACAGCTAATATTGAGATAGGTTTTACCTCCAATATTTCAATGTCTATCAGGACATCTTCTTCAGGGAATGAGGCTATCCAGGTGAATAGCCTCTACTCAGGTGGTGTACTTGCCCTATCGAAATATTGGAGGTAAAACCTATCTCAATATTAGCTGTTGACTGAAGAAAAATTCACATCATTCTTCTAACTTAACACAGCTGATGAAATTCTTCTCTGACTGTTGAACTAGCTGTGATGTGTCCATGCAAGAATAATCTTTTAGAAAAATAAAACAACTTTCAAATCCCTCAAGTTGGCATGCTTTTTGTCCTACGCAAACTTTCAACATGTCGATTTATTTTGTTTCAGGATTAATGCTATGGTGAAGATTCACGAGTTCCTGAGAGGTGGCAAGGCAGGAGAAGCTGTGGCCATGTTTAGAGCTGCCAGGTGGGGTTGAATTATTTAGTTGTAATGGTCAAAATATGGGTGAAAGTTACCAGGATTAAACCTGATTTCAGGATTTTTTCAGTCTTCATTTTGATTGTTTTAGTCATAAAGTCTAAATGCAATGATGAATTGCAAACTACTTTGTCAAGATTTTATGAGACCATGTGACTTAAAGTTTGTGGTTTAGAATGATTTTAAAGTGGATTCACCATCTTTCAAACAAGGATTATTATTTTTTATTTATTTATTTATTTATTTTTTTTTTTTTTTGACTTTATCCAAAGTAGAGCCCAATAATCATGGCATCTTCACCTTGAAGTCTACACCAGGAGTTTTCTATGACACCCTTAAAAAAAGAATTTTGACATCTTGTATTAATTAAGGTACCCACCTGGACAAATTATTTTTTGATTGATGATTTTTTTTTAAAAAACAAAATAAATTTTAATGATATGCAAATTTTCCCCTAGGGAGGTGTGGCCAGATAGACAGGAGTTTGGCACTCCTGACATCAGCCCAGAAGATGAATTTATGGCTCTCAGAGAAATATTCTTCACTGATATTCCAAGTGAGTTTGAAAAAAAGTTGACGGTCAGAATATACTTAGCAGAAGAGATCCATATTTCTTAATCATTTTTCCTTTAATACAGTATTATTTAAAGATCTCATTACTGTAACATCAATGTTTAGAATTTTTAAAGATTGTATCCTTGGAGTAAAAAAGTGTAATATCTAAAACTTATTTTTATGTTGGCCATAAAATCTTTTTTCAAATAGCATTCTAAAATTTCTTTAAAATTCATTCACAGAACCTGCTGCAGCAGAGGCCACACAGGAAGAAGAGCTGCAAGAAGAGGACGATCAAGAGGAGATAGAAGAAGGTAGCTTGTGCTGACCTCTATTAGCAGAATCTGATATTTGACGTTCAGTGAATTCACTGTCACGTGGTATAAAATAATTGCACTTAACGAGTATGGTATATTAATGCAAATATTTTCATCTTTTTTCATTATTCTATTTTTGATGTGGTTAAGAAATTGATATGACTGATTCAGAAAAGAAATTAGTTATTTTGCAAAATTTAACTGGAGCTTGTTGAGGTACTGAAATGGCGAAAAACCTTTATCATGCAGTGTTTTATTAAGACTTTGAAATCATTTTATCTTATGTATATAAATTGAGTGCAATGTTCACATATTTTCCAGAGGAAGGAGTGTCAGCCTTTGAGAATTACGAACAGGAGTTCAGTTTCAGAGAGTTTATAGACAGGTGAGCATCGCCAGAAATAAAAGTAAATGTTTTTCACATTTTTTCTAGCATTTTGAACTTCCTTAACCTATAAAGTGTATGAATTGGGAGAGAGAGAACATTGTGCTATATTTTACATAATTAATTAAAATGCATTTCAGATTTGGAAATCCCCAAGTCTTGAAGCACTATTCACTTCTGCTCTCTGAGTACTCCAAGAACAGCACCTTCACCAATCATTGCATCGTCAAGCTCCTACATCGGGTTGCCGTGGATACAGGGAAGGTTGGGATGCTGTTCCAGGCCTCATTGTTCCGGACATTTCAGAAGATCCTCTTTGACCCCATGGCCAAGTCCAAACATTACGAGGTCAGGTTCTTCAATTCGAAATTTATAGTCACAGTCAGTGGTAATTTGAGATTAAAGAAGAGAAAAGAAAGGGAAAAAAAAGATTCTTATTGGCTTTTTACATATAAAAGTAAACACTTATACTGTTTAGAATTTGAATAGCTGTAGCAGTAATATAAATGTTATTTATTTTTTGGTATATCTTGTACATAGTTGTGTTTTGACAAAGAACCATAATAATACAAACTGGGAAGGGGAGAATCATGATTTTTTTTCCCAAAATTGGCTATCAGTATAGAACATAGAATATGCATTTTTTTTATGTTTGAGTGTTAATGTCTGGCATTATTTATATTCTTTGATAATTTTCTATTGCAGGAGATTGTAACATTTTCCAAATATGTTGTCAGAAAATTCTTTGAGTGTGCCCAGAAAAATGAAAAGATGTTCGTGGAGCTGTTGTTCTGGAAAACCAACAAAGATGCCATGGAGGTGGTAGAAGGTTATGGTACATACAAGGAAAAGTAAGCAAAGATGGTGGATTGAGACTGCATTTCCACATAATATGTAGATGAGTTTTGTTGTTACTATCAGCCCATTCAGAGCAGATGATCCTGGGATCTACTGATCCGGGAATCAAATATGGCTGACCCACCATAAAAGGAAGCCACTTAATCTCCTAATGGTCTCCCCACCTCCACATGCGCCATTAAAAGGATTAAATCTCAGCTCCGAGGTTTAATTGCTAGGCCCCTGCAGGGACGGCGCTTGTGGAGGTAGGGAGACCATCACGGGATTATGAGTGGCTACCTTATCGTACTTTATATAAGTGTGGACATTGTATTAGATCATATAGATGTGTAGACACTGGGAAAAATAGTTATTACAATTGAAATCGCAGGAGTTGAAATTTGCCCCAAATGTTACATATACACTGACGTAAGACCTGCAATTTGATATCAAAAGCATCAAAATATTATTGTAAGTTACATATCACATTGATGGCAAATTTGTCTCTTATTAGTGTTACTGTTTGATGTTACAGACATAGTAAAAGTGCCCCTGCGTGGACTGAAGAACAGGACGAAGAATTGAAGTACCTGTTTGACAAGTTCAGAGATGATACAGGTAAGTATTGTCTGCCATTGAACAGAGAGGATCTAGTTTGCATAATGCTGAAATTGCATTGAAATGAACATATCTGTGGTATGGGTGGATGCATGTAAAACAGCTTATGTTAAGAACTAATTCTTGGAGTTCTTTTTAAAATTTAGCTAAAATTTAAAATTTAACAAGTTAATTTTATAAGATTCGAATATGGCTGTAAATATTCTACTCGTTCACTAGCTCAGAGGGTAAATTTTACATCTTAAAGTAGATACATATTCTCTGTTATTTTTAATTCAGTATTTTCTGCAATTACTCTTTTAGTTTTTTATGAAAATTCAAACTTAAGAGTGGGATTTTTGTGGCAAGTAAGATAATTATAACCTGGATATACTGATGGGGTTTCAGAGAAAGACGTTGTAGACCTTATAATGGAGAATTTAACCGACACTACCAAGACAAGGCGACAAGTGCTCCGTGAGCTGTGTCATCTTGAACTGATTAACAGTGCCAAGGATTTGAAGAAGCCCAGTTCAAGGTTTGTGAAATCTGTGTTCTACCTTGAGCACGTTATCCTGTGTCATGCAATAAACACTTCCTTGTCTAATTTTTGGAGATCAGAAACTCCATCGTTTAAAAAAGGTATTCTTAGTGTCTCTGTATTCATAACTGGTTGTGAATATTTTATTTTCAATAGAACTATAATGAGATGCAAATATTTCCCTAGCTGGCAAAGAGTTCTTGCTTATTTTACTACTCTGTTTATGCCAATATTACAGAGGAGCTGCCAGAGTCTGGAGGGAGGAACAGGAGTATGAACTGAGGGAACTGTTTGACAGGTTCAAGGGTTCTGAAGGTAAATATACATTTATTTATTTATTTATTTATTTATTTATTTATTTAAGTAGATAGTTATTGTTTGTTCATGAATTATTTTCAAAATATTTTTTAATTTTTCACAAATGAAAAAGAATTATAATTACTGACTCACATTTTTTAGGTTTATTTGTCTGTTGGTATCTTGGAAATGTGAAACACAAAAAACAATGACAAATAAAAAATGTGCCAACCTTTATGAATCGTGAAGCATGCTTCATTTTGAAACATCAGAGCAAAGAATAATGTACATTCTATCAGCCAGTGTGACCCATAAACACGTCATTGAATCATCTCACCTTTTAGATCCAGTGGGCAACATCCTTAACAATATGGAGGTCAAAAGGTCAAAGGCCAAGGTCATAGAGAAGCTCCTCAGTATGGGTTTGGTGGAGGACAGAAAGGAGCTATATAAGAAGAGGAAAAGAAAGTCCAAGAAAGGCGGAGCTGAGGATGAGGATGATAGGTTTATTGAGGAGGAGGATGGTGAGTTCTGAGTTGGGCTAGAGAGCCTTGTCATTATTTAAAATGGATTTTTTACCGTAGTACAGAAATTTTGGAGAAAAGTACCCAAGAGAAAAAAGTGCCTGGTGATTCTTGTTGTGAATAGGGTTAAGTAAAGGAGGATGGTGAGTGGTAGAGTATTACAGAGACCTCAATTAAAGTCCTTTAAGATATGGTTATACAAATAGTTTACAAAATGAATAAATAAAATGAACAAGTGAACTACTTTTAAATGTATACAATTAAATTTGATCACTAAAAGTTTGTCTCTGTAAACAACTGAAAAGAACTAGTATCTGTATTATCATTTATAATAAATCTTAAATATTATAGCTATGACAAATTTGAAAAGTCCTGTAGTCTTAATGTCACTTTCCATGTGTTTTTTCATAGTTGTGGTCCAGAGAGCCAGCAGTGATGAGGAGGAGGAGGAAGAAGAAGAGCCTGTGTTATCCTCCTCCTCAAGTGACAGTGAAGCCTCGGCAGATGCAGATGAGGAGGCAGAGGATGATAAAGATGATGATGGTGGAGACGATAATCATGATAAAACGCTGCACAAAATGGTGAAGAAGTTGTTCAAGAAAGGTGAGGTTCTAACAACATAACATTGTATATATCAACTATACAGTCTGTAACAAAACACTTTTTAGAATACTGCACCTTAAACCTGAAGTTGATTCAGGATTATTTGAAGGGGGGGGGGGTCTGCAGATGCAGAATTGTCAGCGTATCTTTATAAAGTCAGGTTGCTTGGTAAAGTTCAGTATTGCCTTTAAGTTTTATATGAAGTTGATAAATAATGGCTGCTGTTTCAGGTCTGGCTGGACCAGTGAAGTGGGTCCAACAACGTCTGAGGAGTGTGGCTGAGGACAGAGAGAAAGAGAGTATGTTTTATTCTACATGATCAACTCCAATTAAACCAATTGAGATACTTATTGTTTTGAGATTTTTTTTATGAAAAGAAAGGAAAAACTTTGAATAATGCTTTGGTGATATGTAAATTTGTTGGATTTACCCAAATATTTGTGAGGTAATGTTCATGGTATGTTTCAGCTAATACCAAAGATAAATGCATCGGTTCTACCATTGTTAAACTGTTGAATGTATGATAGAGGCAAACTAATATTGAAAGATGAATGATTCCAGACGAGTATGAGCCAATCCCTCTTGTCCCGCTGTCAGAGGAGAATGAAGATGCCATGGACAACAGCTTGTTCAGGTGTTTTCTCAAGAAAGCGGGGATATTACCTCCTTCTAATGAACAGGTAATGAATTAGCACACAGAAGGCAATGTGTGAAAGATTAAAATTACAAGTTATTTTTTAAGTTATATATATATAGAGAGAGATAGTTGCTCTTTGATATTGCTGCATTTAGAGCTAAAGGATTTTTGCATCAGAATCAAAGTTATGTCTGCAATGAGTTTAATATTGGCGGGTTTTTAAAGCAGAGAAAGGATAAATATGCCCTGACATTTTAATTTATCACAATCTTTGCCAATTGATACTTGAATTTCTAACATCCAATTCTCTGTTTTGATATAAATTTTTTATCTTATTTATTTAATTCGTAATTTTTTTCAGGAAAGATTCTGGCGAATCTCTGCCAATGAGTCGCCAGCCAAGCTACGATCTATAGCTGACAAACTTGAGGAAACTTACAAACCTCCAAAAAAGAAAACCTTGAGCCCATCAGCAGGTTTGTCAAAGGAAAAAAGTGCCAGATTTGAGATGTTGAAAAATATGACAAAGAACAAAATACGGGATGTAAAGGCAAAAGAAAAGGGAGAAAGAATTAAAAGAAGGTATAGAAATCAGTCTTTTATATAGGTTTTTAATGATAATACAAATAGTATTGGGTGATTATATTCAGCCAATCTAGTTTGTTTTAATGTCTCACATTTTTCTTGACTGAAATAACTACAAAATGTTGTCAGTGATTTGATTTAGACTTATCTATTGCTGAATCTCTATGATAAATATCTCTTGTGGGATCAAGGAGGAACAATACTAGGTTATATATTTATAGTTTCTGATTAAAATTGATAGCACATTGAATTCTCAGTCTGTGACATATACTTCTTAACTTGCTGGTGCTTTGTGACACCAGGGTCTAAGAATCACCTGGCCCAAAACAGAAATTGATAAGTTACTGAAATTTTCAAGATTTAACTGGCTTCATTTTTTTTTAATGCTGACTCTGTCCTGGGGAAAAATGCTTTTGTCACAGACTGAATTCTTGAGTGTTTTTACCTGCAATTAATAGTCCTGTTTTTAGAATTGTTAATTTTTCTTATACACACAGCATTTTGTACTTTCTATATTTTAGAACTGAGCAGACACATCCCTCCCCCTCTACACCGGGAACCACACCTACTGGCTCATCCAAACAGAAATCCTCCAGACTTAAACTGATAAATGATGAATCTTCGGACGACGACAATGATGATGACCTCACCCCCGTCAGCACCCACCAAACCCCCCTCAAAGATGACACCCCTTCAAAGAGTGGACACAGGCTCCTGGATAGTGACTCTTCGGACGATGATGACCAGCCTTTGGCCCAGGCTGGACAGTTAAAGAGTAGCAAGGACAAGTTGACAGCATCAGAAGTGTCCCATTTGGTAAATAGCGATTCTTCAGAGGATGAGCCAGTGACAGGCAAAAGGAAGTCAACAAACAATGGAAAACAAGATTTTGAAAGTGATACAGATGACGATGAACCTCTTGCGGCAAGCATGCAGAAAGCAAAGAAGGCGTCTCTTGCATTGGACAGTGACTCAGATAAGCCTTTGTCAAAGCCCAGTGGCCCTAAGAGCAAACTCTCTGAGGAGACAAGAGCTCAACTGAAGAGGGCGCTGGAGTCAGATTCTTCAGACGATAGGTACAAGCATATTCAACATATTGCATTAATTTTGAAAAGTAGTAATCAGACTTGACAGTCACTTATTATCTCTGCATTTCATTTATAATATTAATTTAAAAGTGTACATTTTTTAAAGTGAATCTCCTGATTTCAGAAATACCTAGAAGACGTGAACTTTCACCATTGAATCTCAGCATTCTGAGATTATTAATTTATTTCTGATAGGTTCAGAGATTTTTCAGGATTAAGTATTTGGTCTCCCAACAAATATTTAGAGATTTTCAGTACCGGTTCATGCTTGACATACACTATTTATATAAAAATAAGCTTATCTTGTCCACAATTTCCAGTGATGATGACAGACTAGTAATTGACAGTGAAAAGGAAAAGACAAAGCAACCGAGCAAGAGAACCAAGATCCAGGAAGAAAGTGACCTGGAAAAGAAAGAGGATAAAGAAAATATGAGAGACACTAGTGCCAAGGAGTTAGGTAGGGGTATAACTGAAATTATCATTTGATTTAAGTTGCCTGTTTGAGTGACTTTAGTTTTAAGGTTTTGCCAAGAGGGCACAATTTTTTTTACAGTTTTAACTATTTACAATGCAGACTAAAAAAAAGAAAATTTTTCTGATTTTCTTAAATAATTTTTAATTAATTATTATTATTATTATTCAGACAAATTTTTAAAAGGGGTTTATGTCTAATTAGTTGCATCTTTAATTGTGTATTTTTCCCTTTCCAATCCAGCCTCTTTTCCTGCCACGTTATTGTCACAAGGCCCTGGGAGTGACTCTGACTCTGACATCGAAGATCACATCCCACTGAGGAGGGGAGCTAAGAGGAAGACGATAGAAAGTGACAGTGATGACGATTAGAGTTGTATTTGTGCAAATATATATAATAAAAGTATATATCAAACAGTTTTTACCCGAGTGTCAGTGCAGTAAAACACTGGGGACAGCTCAGTAGTGGTTGTTATATAAATGCAGATCAAATTATATAACAAAACTGTAATATCATTACACGAGTCCGTTGGGCAAAGAAATCGCGTTTCAATACATAATATAATTATTACTAGAGTAACTAAAGATTGCTGGATTCCCCAGATCTTTGACTTTCTTTTTTTTTTTTTTTGTCAGCCATAGATGTATATTAAAATAAATTTTTTCTTATTTGTCTTAATGATTTTTTAGTTTGTTACAGATGTGTTGCGAGTAGTCCATGTTTGGACAGTATGTGAAAAGAATAATTCATGGCTAAAGTAATTAGGTGGAAGAACTGTTGTCATGAAATTGTCATCATTTTCACATTAAAATAATCGAGAAGAAATCCCCTGATTTTTTATTACTAAAACAATAACAATGTACAAACAATTACATCTGACGTATAAGTTTTTTTTATCTTTGCGTTAATTTTTTGCCCTCCTCCGCCGCCCCGCCCCCCCCCCCCTCCCCCAGCTATAACTGCTGTTTTTGTCGTAAAACAGAATATATTATATTTCTGTGAGTTATTCACAATGTTTTTATTGTGAAATAGAGACCTCATACGAAGAGTTATTATCCCTTTAACAATAATCGTATATTACATTGTCCTTTTTACGGCACAGAAGTTTTTTTCCATAGACATGATGTACGTCTGTCGTACTGTAATCTGTTCCATTTTTTTAAAAGAGGACCTTGCACAGAAATCTGGGATGACATAATTCTCTAACTTTGCCAACTGGAATAATGATTTATGGACTGCATATGGCAAAATAAATATATAAACGAAAACTAAAAGTTCCTTTGACATTTCCATAAAAGGGCAGGAGCATAAAGGAAGGAGTCATCTCAACCATTAGTTGCTCACTTCGCCCTCGCTCTCGCTGCTTCCGTTAACGTGAACTGCCATTGTACCATTATTTTGCATAACCTTGGATTTCAAGTCCACCATGTTGGATTGAGCAGTTTTGATGACGTTTCTTTCTGGAATTTTCTCGTGCTTGTGTTCTAACATCATATGGTTCTGCGGGGGTAAACCTATACATGCTCTGGAGTAATAAAACAAAATAACTTTAAATAAGTATTGATTAATTTGAGATCTATTCAAATCATATATTGAGCTCTAGTTATTTGCCATTTATATATATATTGAGAAGACGGTAGTATGCACGTTAACTGTAAAATTACGAATACACAATGGGGTTACATGAGATAGATGCTAAGAAAAACGTCTTTCCAAGTCTCCTTTAAATGTGTTTACATTGATCATACACCAAGGCTTATCAGACAGCTCGTTAATTTTCCATCACGGTGTCTCATCCAACAATGTGCTAAATTGAATTTACATGAAAGCTGTCTTGAAAATCTGACTTTACACTGAATGCTTCGGCAAATTTAATGATCACATTCTCAACGAAAAAAAAATTAAATCCCATTTTCGAACTTTACACGTTTGAGAACAAGTTCTTCAGATATGAAAAATACCAACAGAATGAACGTAAACACAAACCTGAAGATATTTTCAATGCACGCCCTCTGCCGGAACAAAGCATTCACTAACGGGGTTCCTCGCGGCACCAAGGGCGCTTTGCATAGGTAACTCAAAATTGACAACACGGCGTTGAAATTTTGAAACTCCTGTTCTTCTCCGACCCTGAACTGTATCCTTTGGCACATCTCTGCTAGGATAATGAGATCTAGGATAATTGGCGAGGCTAGGAGGGAGTCCTCGCACGTGTTGTGGATGGCGATGGTGTTGTGACCTCCCATCATTATTTCCGAGGTATATTCGTCCATAGCTCGCTTGCTGTCGCCAACGTATGGGACATATTTTATGACGACCTTTAGAAATGGAACAAGAATAATTAGCAGTAACTGGAGCACGAGCAATAATAATAATAATGATAATATTAATGATGATGGTGGTGTAATGATTTTAATTATAAATAATTATAAAATAAAGGCGCTGTTTTAATACAATGATTTGATTGACTAGTTGGTTAATTAATTTAACCACATTAACTCACACAGTGGTCGGGCTTCTCCTTTGGTCCATACAATATCCCATTGGACGCCACCATGTCATCCACAACGTTACTCTTGCTGATTTCTTTAGAGCGGAACTGCAGAGGAGCCGAGAGGTTCCTTCCGTCGTTGTTGCCAAGGTGGTTATAGCTGACGATAGAAGTGGGCTTGATGCCGGCACTGACGAGGAAATCGACCAGGACGGACTTGAGTTTGGTTTGCCCAGATTTGAAATCGTCGCCGGCTATGTAGACGCGCTCCCTCTCCGCGAGGTCAATGACTCCTGGGACAAAGGTGTTTTGAGGAGAGCCGTTGATGTAGCAACACTGGGTGATAAAGCATGTTGAATTAAAATGTTTCAACGAAAGTTTTTAAGTGGCTAATCTCTCTCTCTCTCTCTCTCTCTCTCTCTCTCTCTCACGTCACTGCCTTAAGAAAGATGGGGATTTTCATTTTACTTTCTAAAATCGAGACCAGTCAGGACATTGATTAACTCAAACTTTTTTTCGTCAAATGAAATGTCTACAATCCATTGTTTTGGGATAACGTTTTCCCGCATGATATTCATCACCTACCCCTTCAAGTATACTGGCGACGGCAAAAATAGTCGACGGGGAAATTTCTGCTGCACTTCTTTCAATAGATTTGATTAAATTATCTCCTGTGTCATTAAGCCCGGGACGAACATCGCAAAAGCGTTCCGTGTTGGCCGTCCACAATACGATCACTTTGTCCAAGTTGGACGTGACTTTAAAATCTCTGAAGAATAAAATTATACATGTGTAGGGAAGTCTTTTTTTTATGTCGTTTCACCTTCATGTTTATTCTCGCCGCGCGAACCGCGCGAACTACTGAAGTATTGGCGAACGGACAATGGTGGAAACGTTGCTAACTGTTTTGATTATTATAATCTGCATCAAAAAGTATGTCAAAAGAAAGAAGAAACAGATAACATGAAAAACAGTTTCAGAAATATTAAAGATTATAGAAAGACTCATAATTTCCAACTAGAAGAAAGCTTCGTAAAATAGCCATTGTGCACGCAAAGGTTAAATTGTTGCCTTTCACACATGGTGTCATCAAATGTTTTAAAAATATAAATACCTTATATCTCTACGGATCTTTTCCAGGTGCTCAGCCTTGTCATACCCAGGGAGCACATTATCCGCTCTGTCAGCCTGGTTCGCTGCGATAAAATCTGGATAGTATAGAGATGGTCTGGGTCTCAGCCGCTCCATGTGGGGTTTCAACTGAACTTGGAGGTCGTAATCCAATACCTTTGCCCTTTCCATCGAATCAGCGAGATTCTCGGAGGAGATGTCCCATCCGTCTATGACCAGGTCATCAGGGCGAACCATCGGTAAGAGATCATGGAAAGGGACATAAATGTCCCCATCTGGACCAGAACCGAGGCAGATGGTGCTCGCTTGAGTGATGGACCTTCAACACATTTTAAATGCCAAATATGAGTGGAAGTAAAACTGGCTTCCCATACCTAGATCGATGTAACAGGATCGATCCATCTCCAAGGGGTTTCTTGCTAAATTGCTTTTAGCTTAAGCGTGTTAGATGTTTGGCACGCCTACTGAAGCTGCTAAACGATGATTAATTACCCCGTAGCAGTTTGAGTAGCGTGACAGACATCTAAGCCGCTTAAGTTGATTGCAATTTATCGAGAATCCCCTCGGAGATAGATCGATACACAGATAGTACGACAGGGTCTGGGAATAATCCCTTATAATCAATCTATGATTTTATTTAAAACTACCAGTTGCAATATTTTTTTAATATATAAAGCAATAATGGCACACGACTTTACCGACCCGTAATAATTGGCGTGTCTGGTACCATCTTTGGTCCGCCATGACAGACCGAGTTTATTGGCTAGCGTGGCGGCTGTCACCGTAGAGCCGTTATTTCCTCCCCAGCCTACTAGCATCATACCGACCCGGGGTACCTGTACAACCAGAAAAAATAGGATTGAGTTTCATCTATTTATTATTTTTTACTAAATTAAGATATATAATGGAAGGGAGTTCATTCATTTTTTCTAGATTTTGTTGGTGCCCTAAATGAAGCGTAATCAGTAAGTCTTTTCTCTTGTTGTTGAGTTGTTTTTTTTTTTTTTTTTTTTTTTTTTTTTTTTTTTTTTTTTTTTTAGCTAAAACACACTTCTGTCTTCAGGGTCGCAGGCTCCGGGTTAGGGGGGTTGGGCTTTTGTTCTCGTCGATTTTTGAAAACTAATCTTTTGAGGGATCTCAACATATTTTTGGCCTTTTTCTTTTACCCTTTCCCACAGAGGTATCGGACAAGGTTGCCAAGCACGGGCGTAAAACAATTTTCTACAATTCGCTGACGACTAGCAGAGCTCAGCTTGCTCTCGTTCTCGAACGTCTGTGACGTCATAAGACATTTCCGACGTAACGTCAATCGCTTGCATAGTTTACGCTAGCAACCTAAGTCGTTGTTGACATTTACTATTACTAGTACACTTAAAGTGTTATTTAGCGAAGTCAGAATGTTAATTTCCTATTTTATGTTCAGTTGGGCTTTGAGAAATTGGACCAAGAGAGCAATAAAGATTGCTGGGATAATGAATAGAAGCTGTAGGCGCCGCCGGCCGCTAGAGAGAAGAAGACGAGTGCAGATAGTGAGAGACCTGGGAAATGGGCATGTAGTGGTAGGTAAACGCGTGCTAGGTATTAATAGTGGGCTCAAACCAATAATTATTGTAAATCAACATCTCAATTACACTTTTTTATTACTTTGGATTGACATTTTTAAAGATTTGTGGAAATGGATTTAATATTTAAAGTTTAAAAGTCTCATTTGCACACACCAAATCCCATCGCCTAACAACGGGAAAACCAACATTTTTTGTGATAATGGATATGAAGGTTCTGAATTCAGGAAAAGTTTAACTGTTTGATTTGAAATATCACGATTTTGTTTTGATGTAGGCGCACACTGGAATGTACCAATATTCACGTTCCGGATATAAGATATGTTACAACGCATATTGTGTAGATCTAAATGCTGTGAAGGGAATTATGGTGCGAAGATCGAGATACAAATATAATTTTTTCAGGTCCTGGTCAGATATAACCGACCAAGTGGTAATCAGGCTACACCAATGTTGGACCTTGAATAATATGGACGCTTTGTGTTCTGGATTTTCCTCGTGTTACTACCGGGAATGCTGTAAATGATCTAAATGACAGAGACACGCTAAGCAGAATGACAAATCATTTCTGTTGAACAGGCAGAAACATTTTCTGTTTCGTGTACAGCATGAGGGGGGAATGAAGGGAACCAAAGGAAAGCACGGATGACAAAAACAGAGCAATGCGCGTGAGCTGATCAACATGAGGCGTTGTAGTCAACTTTAGGCGTTGCCAACACTGGGCGTCGCTCCCAGGGCACACACGTACAGAGTGATAGAAAAGATAGTGTTACGTGTATCCTGCTAGCAACCTCACACACGTTTTGGCAGATGCACGGGGAAATATCGAGAGCATGGTACATAAGAAACTCTCACTATAATGCAATAATAATGAATGGGAGTGAAAGCAAAGGAAAAAAGATGATTTTCAAAGATTCGTCGTATTGCTTTAATCGTAAAGCATTGTGCTGATGCTTAGCTTTGACATTGGAGAAAATAAATAATACACTTTCCTGTACTTTTATGTACTTAGTTTTTAAATGGATGTATATATTGTACATTCTATATTCAACACTGATTGCTTTGATCTATTAATAAAAAAATTAAAATGGTAGTAAAAATGATAAATACCGATTTTGTTTTCGACAGTCTCTTCTGCAACAAAACTATTTTCCAACGGAAAATCAACGCGGCACTCGTCAGTGACAGTGAGTGCAAATTTACGATTTTGAAGGTTTAAGCATTTAGCAATAAACGATAACGGCATCTCAAAGCTTTTCCACTTTGTTTTGAGTGCGACCGAACGCACGCGAAAGTTAATCGCCCCTAGCTGCTCGAGGAGGAGTGTCATTCAGTATACTGATTGCTTTCCGCCAGGGTCCCCGCTGAGTTGGATCGATCTACATAGAACGATACTTTCATTGGGAATGCACCCTAAGAAATCTAACGGAAAACAGCAACTTTGTCAAAAAATTTGAAGTAAATTTTGTCAGATGAATTTAAAATGCAGCTTGTCCGTATTTCTACTCTTAAAATGTGGATACCTGAATGAAAATCTGTATTTCGAAATCATTAATGATCGAGAACTGGAGAAAACAATCGACTAAACAATAGATATCATCATGTTCAAAGGCTGCGGGGAAGGGTGGGGTGATTTTTTTCTTCATAAAGTATAAGCCTTCCTATTTCCCAGTCCACCAAAAGTCTCTTACTTTTAATTCAGTTAGCGTCAAGATGAGTCACACTACATACAAGGGGTGCAAATTACTTGCTTGCATGTCCAGTAGGCCTATTGTATAGGGCTTTAACAGCTCCCTCAATCGATTTTTGTCTTGCCCTGCGGCTCTGGTATTAAGCACCAAATCAGATATAAACACGTGAACAATGCGGTTTATAATTGTTTGTGGCGTTTTTATACGTAATTGTGTGAACCATTTCAGTCCACTGGTTTTTCTTAGTAATGTTTAAATTCAAACCCACCTTTCTTTCCACTCTGAATGTGTATCTCGTTGTCTTTGGTGTAGCGACCAGTTTCCCGTTTTCCTTTCTGACCTCAGTCGTCTCGTAATCATATTGGCTTTCGATGAAACCGTCTGTGTACCAGACATTGGGGCTTTCTACTTGAATGGATGTCATACTGGGTCTGGTAAAGACTTTTTCTTTTCTTTGAAACAAATTTCTGTAAATACAAAGCGAATTTATGGGATGCAACATTTCGTCAGGCCGACCACACGAGTAAATGACCAAAGTCTCACGTCCAATAATTGTCATATGGCTAAATAGGGTTTTGCCATAGGCCCTAGTCATACTGTAATATTCTTACACTTTCCATACACATAAATTTTCAGGTTACTGCTTCTTGCCATTATTCCAATTATTGAACAAAGAAAAAAAAGTGTAATTTTATTTTCTTCTTTGGTTTATAAATATATTCTCTATCTATCACATGACAAGTTAAACTGGTTGGTTATAGTGCGGCTCTTTAACTGCAGCTTTTAAATGTAGCCTACAGCATCGACACAATTATGAATTCTTAAAGGCGATTCGATTTTGATAACATATTGTTTTATGTAATGTTTCTGTTTAGACTATATTCTCTCTCGCTCTCTCTCTCTCTCTCTCTCTCTCTCTCTCTCACACACACACACACACACACACACACACACACAGAGAGAGAGAGAGAGAGAGAGAGAGAGAGAGAGAGATTACTTTCCTCTCATTATGTATGTTAATGTTTTACTGAACGATAACGAAATAAACATTCGTATTCATAAACTATCTAACATATACACACCAATGACAAATAACATGCATTTCATGAGGCACACTAGTAAGCAAATAAAAACAAAGAAAAGCATGCAAGCACAGGTGCGCGCAGCTGCAGGTGAATCAAACTTCAAACTACATAGACAAGTACGTAGGGACTACCAAGTGTCCATGTACACTGTCATAGTGTGTCATAGTGTTAGTTTACCGACCCAATTTGAAAAGGTCAATTACAAATTAAACATTCACAACAGGACAGACAGAAATACAGGGATATGATAATGAAATTGTTCGACATAAACCACAAATGTGAACAACATAAATGTGTCAGATCTACCTTTGCTGCCCACCTTTCAAATTCGCTTAATTACTTCTGCCTCATAATATTGATAATTCAAGTAACATTCAAAGATTAGCCTTGGGTAATATATATGCACTAGCACTGTTAGTTATCGTGACATTAGCAGCTACTATATCCATCAAACGTGGACCTAAACTGACCTTTATGGAATAAACAGCCGAGGTCGATGAAGCTGTTTGGTGGGTTTTTGCCAGTGCAAGCTGCCTTCAAGGTGAAGAAATATGCGGTATCTTTCTTAACAGCGACTGTCAGCACATAAAAACGTGTACCTGTGGTTGCGTACCTATTTCATTTGCCGGTTGCGCGTCTCTGTTTTGCGCATCAGCTGATTTACGTGTCATGTTGCAGGCGCAGCGTGTTCCGGGCGCCCGCGTCATTTGTGAATGAATCGCATAAATTGCTTACTAACCACATCCGGGTTAAGCCTTTTCATCGATCTTTTTCTTGGCTGGCAAGGTTTAAATGTAAGCGGGAAATGAAGATGTGTTGCCACAAACAGTAACACGGTTTTAATTCAAAATCCCATTACGCATACAAGTAGGCATGGTACTAGCAAGTATGATAATCTGCTAACTCATTTTTAGTTTTCATCTGCCATGGCAGTATTCGATGTGGGCATTTTGTAAACATAATGGATATGTGCTTAGCTTATGTATGTTATTGTTGGTACGAGCGTATTGTTGAGTATGAATGCTATCAGGTAGATTTTCTTATAAACAATGATGAGTGAGGAATGAGCTACAGCGTGAATAGCAAGCAAAAAATATAAATAAGAAGATATGGACAACAGTCCGGCGCTTGATAAAGAATTAGCTTTTAAATGGACCAATTTGGAACGTTATTTCAGTCCAAACACAGTAATTGCCAGTCCAAATACATGCGCTCCGATCATTGATTTTTTTTTTTTTTTTGACATTTTATTGGTGTCAAACACTTCAAATATCAATATATGTAATTGTGATATTCCTGTAAATAAAAACTATATCTTGATTAGCATTATACTGAAATAAATTACATCATGTGTTATTGTGTTATGTCTTCACTTTATGCGGCAATCGAATTTTAGTAGCGTACGAGGCTATAATTGTGTTGCGTTTGCTAAGGCTTCGAGTTATCAGGTGGGTGCAATCGCCATCGCAAATAGCGAATTATTGATACTATGCTTGCGTGCGGTCGCAATTTGCAGTGCTTTCGAGTTAAAGAGCCCCGTATATGCCTCGATTGTGTTAGTTGCACTATTTTGAGTACAAAGCACAATCTTTCCTTCCCTTCTTTCATTCCATTGCTACATTTTGGACGAAAACTACAATCTTACCCGTGGAGCCTGACATAGCTGATACGGTCATTAGATGCCGAGAATTACGAATATTTCAGCTATAGGCACCTAGCTAGTAAAGAGGACGCTATGATAAAGTTGGAATCAAGAATCAGATTCAGCCGCGAAATCAGCATTAGTGTGTCCAAGGGCCATAATAATTATACAAGTAAAGAATAGTTCTGTTTCATTATCCTATGTAAAGCCATTAATAAATAAGTCAATACTGCAGTGCCGTTATGTAAAACATCTATTTCTAGCTTAAATTTCAATGGGTTTACTTGATTGGTTCATGAAAAAATATCATCTCTACTTAAGGTTCCATGAACTGAGTCTGTAATGTAAAGAAGGATATTGTGCAGAAAAATAGTTTTTTTCATAAACAGAAAGGGCGTTGTTTCCATTTTTCTCCTTCTTTCTTTTTTTTTTTTTTTTTTTTTTTTTTTTTTTTTTTTTTTTTTTTTTGTACTTGCAGGTCTAATGTTGTATTTTGTCCACAGTACCTTTGCTTACAAAAGACCTAAAGATTGCTGAATTTAAGTTGACAGTTACAATTTTCCTTTAAATGCCATGATTTTGCAGGTGACATAACAAATACTGGCCAAGAACATTATGGATCAACTGAATGACTGCACAGGCCGCATTAGCAAATTACTTAGTATTGCATTATCGATAAGAACAACATCAAAATTAATTGTTGCAACTTAAAATCAATGCTAAATTATGTAAGTCTTTTTATGTCAATCAATTACCTGGGATGTTGAATGAGAAAAATGTGGGCTGCAGTCGTTGAAGGCCTACAAAAAATTCAAGTAAAGCGTGTTTGTGCCGCTTGTTGTACTCATTTAGACGCTGATTGAAGGCAAAGTGAAATATTTCTGATGGATTAGGAAAAAGGAAGACTCCCCCCTCCAAAAGAAGAAAAAATGCATTTAAAGTTGCAGCCCCAGCTCACCTCGCAGAATATGGGCATGTGGACCTGCATTAAATAACGAAAATAAAACACGAAATATACAATCTGTCTCTGTATACTCCCTGCGTTGGTAAGAGTTAATGATTAATAAGGCGAGATCTATGCTGATTACTGGAAACAGTCTGGATTTCTGTGTATATACATATCCTTACGTTGAAAAAGCAGCCACGGAATACTAAATTTATAACACATTACGGCCACTCAAGAATGCAAAAAAAAATCTGCATAAGGCAATACTATATAACCTGCCGTTTCCCAGGGACACGTATTAAAATGTTAAATCGTGCCTGTTCTACAAACTTCGTGCTTGCATGCAAATCACTTGATCCCTTTTTAGCAGCTTCTTAATGAAGATGTTTGAAGCGACACCATATTTCGATGTCCCGCCCCCCCCCCCTTCAAATGGCCAGTTAAAGTTGTGTAGAACTGAAGATGCTAGTGATGACAGAACAATTGTTTACTGTATTTTTTATCGAAGTACACACCATTCACAATGATTTATCGATGTGAAGGCCTACTCGCCGTATTGTTACCAACGATATATACATTTTTTACAAAGCGTAAACTAGTTTCAAGTACATGTAAATAATGCACATCCCTCATGAATGAAAATTTAGTTTTATTGGTGGCAAATTGCTTTGGCAGTATCCAAGATAACATTGTTCTTCATTTCCCATAAACAGATCAATCTAATGGTAGATTACTATCTGTAAATCATTTTGGTTTATTGAACAACAAAGGATACTCATTATAAGCCCATTGTTTATTAAAATAAAATTACGACGAAAAACAATTAAAGGCCTGATAAAAACTCCCAAGATAAGTTTGCATATAACAATTTTGATTAAGAAAGCAAATTTAGAATTACTTAAGAACAGGAAGTGCCAAATAAAGACCTTTATTTCTAGAGCCATGAAACAAAATCACTAAAAAGAAAGGAGGAAAAAAAGCACTTAAAAAGTAGTCCTCCTGTGCTCCTGTGTTCAGTACTTGGTATATGGTGGATTCTTATGGATCCGCTATAATGAAATATTATCCATTCCATTCGCCCAAAGTATGATGCAAGAAGACGAAGATTTGTTATCGTTGACTGATGCGTATTAATTGAACTAGGTCTGCCTTTTGGTTTAATCAGCTTGTTTTTGGTATGTGACGTCAGTCTTATGTGGCAAAATGACGTCATATAGTGACGTTGTCAAGTCGGCCGTGCTATAGTTAGTTGTATACCATTTCCCAGTGATCAACGGGGAGTGCACTCGCTTGGAGATGGACTCCACCTAAAGAAATTGCCTTCAGCTGGCATCGGTAAAGACCAATGTCTTCATCCGGGCTCTGATCAATATTAAATGAGTTACAGCGCACATTGCTCTGACACTCATAAGCACAGAGTTCGTTCCCTTGTATGGTCAGATTGGCCAGTATTTCCGCCATACTACGGTCATATGGCCGCTTATAAAAGACGGCTTGTCTCCGTGTCTCTGAAACATTTGAAACAAATAAAGTATTATGCTTCCAGAAGGTTGTTCTCAACCTATTTGATGTTATTGTACACCGATGTGCGGTGTATAGGTTGATATCATGATATCTGAGTTACCGAAAATCAGAGACACCAGTTAATGTCACTTCTGTCATCATTACAGAAACGTCCGCTCATGCTTCTGCATCTAGGCAACGTGGACGGATTTGATGGGTTAAAGTCAATAATATTTAGTAATTACAAAACATTATAAAGAAACTAATATGCTAAACAACAGTTTCAACATTTAATCAAAGAGCATTTCATATCATTTAATGAGAAATAACTGCAAAACAATTCGACATGTGAAATACTTGCAAGACTGAAAATTAAAAATGTTAAAAAGTCATCATCTTCTCTCTTTAATGTACGTCTTCGGGCACCCGTATTAAACGTATACTGCCTCCTTTTCAGATTTTCGGAAAAGACGGTCAAAACCCAGATTTTGAAACTGAACATGCAAAAAGCACTGACCTAATAAATAATGCGGAGGATGTGGCTCATATGCAAAAAAAAAATAAATAAATAATAATAAAAATAAAATAAGAGAGAGAGAGAAAGAGGGAGAGAAAAAAAAGAAGAAATATTCTACCTTTAAGACTGCTTCGCGAAAAAGAAAAAAAATCATATCGGCTTAATTTTATATCCAAACAAGAAAGGTAGAAAATTACATTTTTCTTAAAACGAGTCTCCTATGATTTTCAATAGGTTTCTTTAATTAAGAGCGTACTCTTATTAAGGGTATTACATTTCCAGGGAGACTTTGATGTACCAGCCGGTCAAGCGTACCATGATTATAGACACCGATACAAGCGTCTTGTTTAAGGCGTGTAACTTCACATATATTAATTTAGAAAACACGGAGAACCAAATAACTATTTTGTTGCACGACATAGAATCAGCCACGTATTTTCGTTCGCTACGTTGGCAAATTCAGTGAAAGAACCGATGTCGCAATGACAAATACGACAGAAAGATTCTTTAAAATTATTAAAGCACGGTGTACAGCCTTGTTTACATTTATTCAGTCAGACAAATGAGAAACAAAACGAAGAAAAGTGATTTGGAAAACTTTGCATGTTAAATGTCAAGTCTTTTTTTATTTAAAAAAAAAAAACAATCTAAGAGGTAAAGAGGGCACAAGCATTAGGACGGCTGACACATGTAGTGTTGCACCGCTAATTAAAGTTACCAGTTTGTTTATTTACTCACGATTTGACGGGGTGATATCCCATTCTGTGGATCCAGATGACCCAGATTTCACTTCTAAAACTTTAAGTTCACTTCTGGCATCACAGTCCATGCTGTGCATCAGGATTGTTTCCTTTCCGATATCTCGACCCTTTCCTAACTGGATGTAATCTCCATCCCAGCTAATCCAAAACGCCCTAAATGAGTTGCAATTAAGAATATTTGGCGTGTTTTGTGTTATGGGATCCATGGTCAGGAATGTATATAGGTTAGTAATACCATTGTCAAGTTCCCACCGGTATTTGAACACACATTCGAAATTGTCGTTGACGTCACACAGATTAAGTTCGACTGGCCAACATGTTTTCACGTCAAATGTAAATGACGTTATACCGGTTAAATCCGCTATGCCAATACTATAATAGTAGTATTCGGCGGTAAATTTTATGGTGGAAACTGGAAATATAAGCAAAATAGTTTTTTTTTATAAAATCTTTCTGGTAGTAATACTGTCTTCAAATAACAGTGGGCTAAATTCAGAAAGAAGTTAACTGTTAACTGTCTTTTTATTGATTAGCTTATTTAATAGATAAAAGTAAAGAAGAAACTCTCTTGACGTAAACATATATTGTAACCAAAACATGCGTGAAACCGAGGAGCCTTAAAAAATCAATGTCACATAAAAATCATGCACTTCTAAATCCTTTGAATTGAAAAAAATTACATCTTTCATTTTTCCCATGGCATTTCTGTCCTCATATAATTTCAGCGATTGTCTTTGGGGTATTCTAACATGTTAATGAATTCCACCTGGCCTAATGCCTGCTCCACTGCCTTCTTAGCAAACATAAATGAATGGAATGCGTGAGGCCAGGCTCTTTCTTTAAGAATTTTTGAAAGTTTTACTTGGATTTGACATCCCTTGGACTATACTTCCTAAAATGCTGGTTCTATATTCTTTAGTAATAGTCCTTTAAGGAATTGCATTCCCAAATTTAAGTAAAAAATGTTAGGATTTGTATAACGTTTTCATAAAAAAATTATTAGTCGCAATACGGTCGTAACAATGCGTTACTTTCACCTATACTTTGTAGTATAAGAACAATGCATATGAATGTCACAGGGCAGATCCCAATCTAGTCAAGTTAGTAGCTGGACTAGACCGGATCCCAACTGGGTCTTTGCATTATTAACAGCATAATTGGTCAAGTAATTTACAGGTGAGCTGCCAGTTTGTTTGTATGGCATGTGTTATTTTAATTACAAAATTGCGGATATTAGAGATTAAGGTATATCATGTTAAACTTACAGGTCTGGGAAATGATAATTAGTTTAAAGACATCTGATGATGATACATATAAAGATTATTGCATAAACATGTAAAGAAAAAATATTGATATTGATTAAAACATATACCAAAGAAATAAGTTACCGAAGTTGCCAGTTTGTATATACAACCTGTACCTTACATAAGTTACCAAAGTTTTGTACATATTTTAGGAAAAAGCCTGCCCATGAATATTCTGTACAGCTTGTTAGAAAATATCTGCATTTTCTTAAGAATATATTACATTTACAACAAATTGGGAATAGCCTGCCAACCAAGAGCTAAACTTTGTAATATTTGCAGGCATATCTACTTAGCAAGCAGGCACCTTGAAGGAGAGGTTCTCTGTGTCAGCTAAAAAAACCTCATTGTTTCCCGTAATAAATACTCTGAAGTGACCAACGTCACTTGTGAGGGATTAAACTCTTCTTTTTGGTATTATATGACACTAAAAGTTATAATTCAAATATAATGTTAAGTAATACTAATCTTTTTCAGATCCTATATTTTTCAAATTATATAAGGTTGTATCAAAAGCCATTTTTATCAATGTTCCACACTGACATAGGTTAAGATGTACATTAAGTGGAAAAAATTACTAATAATTTTTCATCTGAATACAGTCTACTTTTCTGTTATTAAAATAGCTAGTAATATACTCTTGGTAAATTGGAAATGTTTTCCTAAATTTTATGTAAATAAAACATTGATACATTTCCCTGCCACACCTTTGATTAAATAAGCATTCCTTTACTTAATTTTTGAATCGATCTGAATGTTTTTTAAATATTTATGCAATAATCTTTAAAAAGTATCATAATCAGATTTTTTTACAAACCACATAAAATGAATACCACTAAATTGCATTTGCCAAACTTTGTAGTTTAATATGATATACCGTGATCAATAACAATTTTATTACCATATATATATAAAAGACAAAAAAACGAACAAAGTTAATCTGTTCTCTCCATTATAATTTACATAAGTCCCTACAGCTGTTTCGGCTCGGAGGCCTCGTCAGGGGCGCAAACAGATCAAAATACAATATTTATATATATATTTACATACCTCTTGGTAAACATAAGGCGATCAACATTGCTTTGAAACAAAGCATCTCGTGTTTAGATCGTCTAATAATTCAGCTTCAAGTGAAATTCTACAAACAAACAAGTAGTGTGCTCAGGATGAACAAACTCTTAAAATGAATAAAGTCGGAGATTCTACGTGGCTATTATAGCTTCACTGAAACCAATGATATAAATTTGGGCGGCAACGGATTGTATCTCTATGTCAACTTTAATAACACTCCATTCATTTTCATGCTGGGAGTTGATAACTATATATAATTCTAGGTTTACGTAACTTTTTTCATTGATTTTCCAATAGATTATTAATACGACATGTTGCAGATAACGGACAAACACAACATTCTCACCATTAAATGGGCCTTCTTTAGGTTCACGTAGTAGTTTAAGTGATCATTATCCAAAAAAAAAAAAAAAAAAAAAAAAAAAAAAAAAAAAAAAAAAAACATGCCATGGTTTCCAAAAGCTTTAAAATGATTTTTGTTTGTTTTTATTCGTAACGGGGTATGTACTGTGTTTTGCATGTTTTTTTTATCGAATTCAGAATAGAGGAAAGAATACATTTTAATAATATTTAAATGTATAATAACGTATTTTAAGACTATGAGATCATAAGGACGGACCTTGCCTTAATTGATGCCAACCCGTCAGACTGCAGCATATTTTGAACTTCCTTCATACCGTGCATGCGTGTGAGTTTCTAAAATCCCTCCTTATCTTTCTCTCCCTCAATTTTACTTAGCAGTGCATGGTTGCCTATTTTAAATTTCGCTGTGTTATTACCACTTTTATATTTCATTTCACATATTTATCATTTTGCGCATTGCAGAAGGGGTAAGACCTTTTAGTAGGGGAATATACACTGCTCAGAAGCAGTTAGGGAACAACTACCGTTTATTTTGCAAAATATGAACCATTGGCAATTCTAAAAAAATTAATCACGTCTATGTCAAATCTCATATTACTTCGTGCATTTTTCATGCTCGAAATTTACAAATTCGTTGATCTCTTGCTTAATTTGATTAATTTTGTTTCAGTAACATAAATTATCTTTTAGATTATTTATTCGAATGGTGTGCGAAATAAATATATCCGACAAACACGGCATTCTATTCAATAAATCAACGTTCTCTGCGTTCACAAGTGCTAAGCATCATTAAAAGTGACTTGGTTTCCAAAAGTGTTCATCAAAATAAATGGCGGCTTGAAATATGTAGAGCGGTATATTTCGGCTATTATACCTTCATTTCAACCAATGTGATAAATTTTGTGAGGCTGCTCTGATGGCTGTGGATAATATTTTTATGTCAAATTTATTATAAATTATTTTTTTCATGCTGACAAAGTTTTCAAAAAGTTTTGGAAATCGTTCCTGTTTGAGTTTATTAGTTATGCACAGTGTTTTGTATGTCCTGTGCCGAATTGATCAGTGATGAATACATTATACTATATCTAAGGGGTCAAGTATGTTAAGTATTTTAAATCTTTGAGACCAAAAGGACCTCGCGTTATTGTAAACTTCTCAGCTTGCAGCATCATTTTGAATTTTTTTACCGTTTCTAATCTCTCTCTCTCTCTCTCTCTCTCTCTCTCTCTCTCACACACACACACACACACACACACACACACACACACCAAATAGGATACATTTAGCTTTGGTTGTCCGCAGAAGTACCTTAGAATAAATTATATAAATATAAATAAATAAATAAACGTTTCACAAAAGCGTCAGATATCGTTTACACTGCGATGTCACTGTATACATGCGTGTGATAAACGCAGTTCACCCTGGCCGTTATAGAAAGTGTACACATGACAATGTAAA
This sequence comes from Lingula anatina, assembly GCF_051362555.1. Taxonomy (NCBI): domain Eukaryota; kingdom Metazoa; phylum Brachiopoda; class Lingulata; order Lingulida; family Lingulidae; genus Lingula; species Lingula anatina. The sequence continues at coordinate 13,207,038 of NC_141773.1, read as the reverse complement.
AATAACTTAGGCCACACTTTTTTATTTTTATGGATGACATCCTGCGCGCGCACCGATTTTCGCCCGTTCTCAAAAAAAAAAAAAAAAAAAAAAAAAAAAAAAAAAAAAAAATACCCCCCCCCCCAGCCCCCAACGAAGTCGGTTGTCGCTGTTGAATATGCCATGAAATGAGCTTTCTGCGCATGCAAATTCATCTCTAGGATTACTTTCAAATTACACGCCAATAAAAGTCATAAATCGAACGGGCGCCGTCGTTTTGGATTGGTATGCCATTGATATTGGGCATGGAGATATCACCTTTTTACAATTGTGCGAAAGGCTGGCGGCAGCCAGCGATTATCGCCCGAAAAAGTTCTGTGACATTCTGTACAAAGCAGCACATACCAGGTTTTCTGTAGCGAAAAATGGTCGACAAGGGCGTCGAGGTATTTGGTGGGCTGAAGGTCGGACAGGCCAGTTTGGCTGCTTCATGTGAGTCGAAGTAGACAAAATGGCATCGTCCGAAATGACCTTTAATAGATTTGGTAGTATTAAGCATATCTTTGCACCATTTTTTAAACATTTCTGTGAAGTGTTCAAAATACTTTAATATTCTCAGAATATAAATAAAGACACACTGTTTGTTTGATATTTGTTTTATTGATTGCTATACCAACAAAATGCATGAAATAACCTTAAATAGATTTGGTAATATGAAGTATATCGATTCATGACTTTTTTTTAACATTTCTACGAAGTATTCACAATGCTTTAATATTTTGTGAGCATGGATAAAGACATATTGTTAGTTTGATACGTGTTTCTGTGGTAAAATTTGTGTTTCCAGCTGTGTACTGACAGCATTCTTTTACTTAAGCAGTACTTTTTTTTTTTTGGACTGTTTTTTTTTCGCCCTCTCGCACCGATTTTGGGGTACCCAGAGGATGTCATCCATAAAAATAAAAAAGTGTGGCCTTATTGTCCGAATGAGGAATGAAATGATTGAGCGAAAATGCTACAGGTGAGACCGTTGACATCGGTGGCTATTTGTGTTCCAGCTTTTCTCGGTTGATACAAGGGTCCTGGACCTAGCATTGCAAATTGTACCGTGCTTTAGTTGTGAGTGACGATGATTTGTCATATACTATATTTTTGACATTTCCCCATTTCCACTTCTATGATGGCAGTGAATGAGCTAAAATAACTAATGTGCAAACAAGTTTTATTTCATCCTAACTAATATGCTATTAAATGGATGTATACATGTTACACGTAGGGCTACTACATTATACGATTCACGAACTGTACTCGTATATCGGCTAACTAGACTAGTACTATACTACAGCTCACTGCATCATTGCCATATGTTGAAGTACTGATCAATGTCAAAGCGAGTGCAAAGTAACATTTTCAACATTTATGTGCATCTTAATTTTTTTTCACTCCAACTTGCGTTTAGTTGACATAGGCCTACCTACGTAGGAGCCCACGCATATTTAATGAAGGATTTAAAAGTACAGTCTCCAAGATCTTAAGTGACCAGGGCCTTACGTGACCTGGGTCAGGGTAGGGCCTAAAGCGGGTTGACTTACTCGCGGTAAGGTTAGGGGGTTGAGCGAAAGAGCCGCGATATTTAGTGCGTATAGGGGCCTAATATAGGCCCCTATAGAATAGTGGGGAAACCTACAAATATGGTATTGTCATCAAGTATACTGCACTTTTGGGACAAAAGTCGTGGATCATGTTAATTTAATTTGATTTCATTTCATTTAATATATTTTTGTCAAGTAGGCCCTATTCAAGCACTTTCAAGCTTTATGTGTCCTTTATTTGATATATATGCTGGTTGTACACGTAGGCCCTATCTTGTACAGTGGGGTCTATTCGCTAGCTTTTCATCTTTGTGACCTATTTGTTATCAGTCAAACATAGGCCTATGTTTTCCCCGTGCAGAATACCAACAAGCGTCAAAATTCACTAAAATATAGTATAGGGATCCGATCGAAAGTCGGCGTATTATACAGGTAAACAATATGCGACCATTGATACGTTTCATGTTGCTCTTTACAATTCACGCTGTTGTTGATTCTGAGGATGTGTCTGTGACAACAGCAAACGGCGACCTTGTTGGCCTCGTCGCGGATACCATACTGGGGCGCGTGGTGCAGTTCCTCGGCGTTCCCTACGCCAAGCCACCAATCGGTAAACTGCGTTGGAAGCCACCAGAACCTCCTGATAACTGGCGTGGGCCGAGGGATGCACGTTCTTTCTCCCCGTGCTGCCCTCATAGCTATAAAACCCAGGTTGAGCATTTTTACACAGAGGAATTTGTGCGGGCCCGTATAAGAGACCAGACTATGAGCGAGGACTGTCTCTACCTTAACATGTACGTCCCGAGAGCAGTGGTACCAGATCGAGAACGTCTATTACCGGTATTTGTCTATATACACGGCGGGAAATACGAGTGGGGATCTGGGGTGGAGTTCAATGGGACCTTTCTGGCACTACAAGGTAACATGATTGTCATCACATTTAACTATCGCCTCAATATATTTGGATTTCTGTCTAATGGTGAAGCAGACCTCGGGGGCAATTATGGTGTGTTTGACACGGTGCGGCTCCTTGAATGGATCCAAACAAACATCCGGGTATTTGGAGGAGACCCCACCCTCGTGACTGTTAGCGGCGAGTCAGCAGGTGGAGTAATTGTCGACTTGTTGCTGACAGCGTGTCCACAGGTGCGTACTCGTGGACTGGTAAGGAGAGGAATTGCTCTAGGTGGGGTATATCATCTGAGGCGTCACAGGGCGCTGATTGAACAACGTACAATTAACAACAGCAGAGCGATCGCAGCTCTTTTAAATTGCACGTCAGCACACGGGGAAATAATTGTGCGCTGTCTTCGCAAGAAGTCAACAGACGAACTACTTTCAGCTTTTCTGCATTACCAGAGAGATCCAGTGTTTGCGCCAAATTTACTTCTTCCCATTCCTGATGGGAATGTGATCGACAGATCACTTGAATACCCCGGACCAGGAGCCCATGGAAAAGACTACATGATTTCTGTCTGCAACTTCGACAGCGGGGCCTGGTTTGGGATTGGAGGAACGGGTCCAGAAATCAACACGACGGCTGCCATATCTTTTACCAAAGGATTGATACAAATGCTTTATCCGGGTGCTAATGATTTTATGACCGACGCCGTAATATTTGAATATAAGTCTCCCAACCTTCGAAAAGCGCATCAAACCTGGCTAGAATTATGGCAAGATGCTTTTTTTCTTGCCCCCGGATGGGAGCATGCTTTACTTTGGCCAAAAAATGCTAACGTCTACTTTCTTAACTTTGCACATAAACCGTCTTTTTCAAAATGGCCGTCAGTGATTAATGGCGCCAACCACATGGAGGAGTTGTATTTTATGTTTGGGGATGTATTGGATGCAGCGCTGTTCCCATCGCGGCCAACCGATGAAGAAGTGGATTTGAGTATACAATTTATGACAGCCGTTGGGAACTTTGCATGGACTGGGTAAGTGTGAGTGAATTGGGCCCTAAGGCGAATTATAACATGTAGTATTACTTGGGTATTCGCTGACGCATTAAATACACGGTTAGAAAAATGTATGCCTAGAATTTACTAAGTGCTATTCTAGTTATCAAAATTGATCATTTGATCATTTAAAAAAAATATACCTGCATCCTTCATATCGTAACTAATAAGGAGGTTTTGTATTGCACCAGTGTAGGTGCAGAAAATCTTTTCTTTTACCTAGCCTCTTTTAATTCAACTTAACGTCTTGGCTTGCTTTATTATTTTGGATAGAATCACTCAAACCTGTTGCTTAATTTTTAACACTGTCTTGTTTAAATTGTACTTGTTAAATTGTTTTAAAAGGTAACACGTACATTTAAATTCGTATTACGCTTGTCAAAAATATATTACACGTTATACGTCAGACGCAAGCAATACTATTTATGTTTACATGTTGGACGCGCTAATATATTTTTATACATTCATGAAAATTAGAATTTGATGCCTCTGGTCTCTTTTTAGCAATCCCAATCCAATTTCTACCTCGGCTCCACTAGTTCCAACGTGGCCTCGGTTTGATTCAACAGACAAACTGTACTTGGAGTGGACTGTAGGGTTGACGTCATCTAACGTGAAACGAGACTTGAAAGCGAGGCGCATGGAGTTTTGGAATACACTTCTCCCAAAATTCCTAAGTAAGTTGTTATTATTATCACAATGTAATCATATTATTATCAACATATTGCTATATTTCAATTATAAATAGTTTGCAAGTGTTACCTATCAAGCTGTTACTAGTTAAGGCATGTTCAAATTAGTAGAGACCATTTTACCTGGCGTATCTAAATGTTTATCCACCATACCGGATACTTGCCCAAGAATTTACCTAAATTTCATTAACTCCCAATGTGAACACATTTTACCATTTGTATTCCTTACTTTCATAGCTAACAAAGGCTGGAGAGCCTGGAGTGACTGGAAACCATGCCGGCAACCCTCCATTGGCACTGGCACTGGCAGTAGGTACATGTATTATAGTTGTCGTAGAAGACTTTGCGACAATCCTCTTCCAGATTCTGCCGGTCAGGAGTGTATTGGGGAAGAAATTGAATGTGTTGAGTGCAGCTACAGTAAGTAAATTGAATTTGAATACCAAACACCGCTTCGTATATATATATATATGTAAAACATTTTGTAAAGTTCTAGTAACCAACTTCACAAACTACCGGTATATAGGTAAAAATGCAAGGCCGCAATGAGGTGTTTCATGAACTATAAAATAAAAAACGATTTGTGCCGGTGTGACAGGAATGGAAGTCCTAGGAATGTAAGTCTGAAGTATCCTATAACCAGTACGTGGTCGGGTTAGTCGGAGTATTGGGGTTAGTATATGGGACGAAAGGGGAAAGGACTGCAGTTCCTAGCGGAATACCATTACTGTTACAACGGCATTGTGAATACGATCATATATGTCTTGTGACACATTTTGTTCCAAATATTATTATCGAACGTAAACTGTCTCTTTCTTATTGAACCAGTAATTTTTATTACGGGTTGAAACGCCTGGATAGCTGCAGCGGAGGGCATCAGTGCATGCAGTCAAAAAAATTCACGAAATGTTAGATTTTTGAAATTGTTATATTTCTTTATTTATTTTATTCATTTTGGTTAACCTATATGATATGCAAGCATCTTATGTTTAAAGTGGGTGTATTTAGCATGATATGATGTAAATAATGCTGAGCGAGCCATTAACTGACTTTGGGAATCCATATCAGAGATTATATATGTACAAAATGCTCAATGCAAACAAAATACATAAATGTACATATAAAACCCAGATCTCTTGGGCACTGATTTAGGTTTCATAAATATGAAATACCCGTGTCATATGTGTCGCCTTCTCTATTTCAGTGGATCTTGTGTGCAACATATTCGAGTCATTGGGTGTTTGTAACTGCGGGATATACTCTGACCATGAATACAGAACGATGCACGCAGTCCCTTGATTAAATGCAGCCTGTAATTGTTGGTCACCGAAGGATTGTCATTGACTTCCAAGTTTTATGAGATAAGCCAATTATTTTATATAAAAGGGGAGAAGGCAAGGTGTAATGTTATAATTCTAACGTTAGTTTGAAAATCGTGTGTTGTTGTGACTGCTGGTCTTCGGATGGTTTAAACGAAAATATGTAACGAACCTGTCTGTTAGTTACTCATGTCAATCAGGGCGAGAGAGTAATCAGCACAAAAATTGCAGAAATAATTCTTGTCAATCTGAGACAGAATGCGATATGTAATGCTGGGTTTTGAAAATCTGGTTAAATACTCACATGTGTAACGAAAGTGAGGGTCTGTAACAGAAAGCCCGACCTTTATTTAGTTATAATGGTTAGGGTTAGCCTGGCCTAAGTGGGTCAAAACCCAGGGCGAGGCTTACCTGTACAAATGAATGGGAAGCAGACTCTCTATCGCGGGGAAATCTCCGTCACGTTACACCGGCACTCACGCACAGAATTAGGACTATTTTGTGTCGAGCTGTTTTCCCCAGGAATTTGGTCTAGTATCTTTAACTTTTCCGTTTGCTGTGCGTAGAACACATGCGTTATTTATATAATTAGGACCAATGCAATGATTGAAGTGCGCGGAATTACATTTTGACTCCCCTTTAAGCTGGTGTAATGATAATATATCAAGAGCAGATATGATGAGAAGTGGACAGACGTTATGTTGGCTGTGCAAGAGTACTCGCTTAAGCTATTTAAGTTTATGTTACTCTAAGGCTGCATGCGAGGTTTGCATAACTCTCATTATGATTGTCCAACTGCGACCTGATTATTCAGAAACTTGGACTGTTGGTGAATTCGGCTAAATAAAGATGCGTTCCAATTGATTAGGTCGACTAAAAAGAGAATACTGCCAAGATAAATCTAAATAATTTATGTGAAAGTCGCTAAAGCTAAAATCTTGGTCTGCTTCAAAACCCACTTCAAATTAAGTATTTGAACTGAGTTTTTATAAAAACTATTGGAAAATCCAGAGGAATAGGCCTAATAAATATAGATTAGTTTAAGTCTTCTTTTTTCAAATATATTGTTACTAAAATCCACGTCAATATGTACGCATGAAATAAGATCACTGTTCAAACAACCAGTTATCTTCGTCACTGGATCACTGGATAAGACTAGACGACCTACATCTTGCTATCTACAAGACGGTAGATACTGTACCTCAACTTAAGAGGTGGAGGTAAAAAAATAAGGGTCCAAACAGAAAGAAGTAGACGCCAGGGAAACGTACGTGTTTCTTAAGACATGGAGGAGACCAAGTGGTCTTTCCTGATTTTCTGCGTATTATGTTTGGTCGTCTTCACGAGCGGGTTCCTACCTAACCATGACAACGATTTTGGGAACTCACCGACTGCCTCGAATTATAAGCACGATGATATCACGGAGTCGGCCTTGCTGCGTGTCATAGCGAGGCTCCTTGAAGACACTCCCAAGCCGGATGGTACGAAGGTCGCCAAGGGAACTCTGACTGGATTGAAGGATCCTACACCTCAGAGGCTTTTTGATGCATATTACGGCAGTAAGTTGCAGTGTAAAATGTAGTACTGGATTCAGAAATATTTTCTGACAGTCTTCCAAATTATCTTTGTTGATCCATCCTCCATTTTTTGACCGTCTTCCGACAGAAAAAATACATACCCATAATGAAAACTTGCAAATCTGACCGTCTTCCAGAAGACTTCAATCCGCCCCTGGTAATGTAACTGCATGTATTTAACTATTTTACGACTCAGATATTATAGATATTATAATGTTGGGTTATTTAAAGGCTGTCTCAGTGGGTTAAACTCTTAATATAGCAAGAAAATGAATATTCCTGGAAACCTCACCAATTTTCCCATAATGGCCAAGGTATTTCCTATCCAAAACCGTTCAGAAAATGAAGCTACCTAAAACCGTTTTTAAGTTCCATTAATTTATTTAAGACGACTTGTCTTAAATACTCAGCTACCATCTCACGGTACGGTTTCTCGCTAAGTCTCGTGGTTTACTATGAATGAAATACTACAGCTGAGACCCGGATGTTACTATTTGGCGCCAAGACAGCGCACATGGAGACGCGCGAAAAGTCCGAAGAGCGCGATATAAGGAGAAGAAAAAAAAGTAGCTTATTCCGGTTCGCAAAATACGGAAACAAATAAGAGACAGACACAGACACAGAAGGTCTCAGACTGTGTATGTTGGGAGGGAGTTGGGGAGGTGGAAGAAACTAAAAACAGAATTAGGTGTTACATAACGAGGCACTGGCAAAACTTCTCGCAACGTGAGTAGGCACTTCACAGGTCTCAAGTGTGTATGATTATCGTATAAGCTTGTTTATAATTCATGACGATATTTCAGCTTATACAAAGCTGGTTCAGGTATAAGAGCGTTTTGGGCTTTATGTTTTCTGTTTTTGATCGGTGCGTGTACCGAAAAGATGGTTACTAACAAGATACATGTATGCGGGAATTACTTTTATGGTTAGCGACGTAATCTGAACATTATTCCGACTTGCTTCACTTTTGAAGTTAGTTTTGTACAGACAGCTGATTTAGAATATACTATATAAGAGAAGATTTACAACTTTTCTGACAAACTTGCGTTGCATCGTGACGTCATCTCATTCTGACTAAACCCTGCTGTGATTGGTTGTGAGCGTGGGGAAATCCAGGTCATGACCTTCTTCCGGCTGTGCTCCGAAATCATGATAAATAGTTTTCGTTTTCTAATTTTTTATTCTAGTTGTTTTAGCAGGACTTTTTTTATCCAAATTTGATTAAAATAATCATAAACAATCTCCTAAAACACAAATCTGATCAAAGTTTTTCATAGAACCTGCTCCTATACATTAATCTAACCCACTGGGAGTGTCTTAAAACTTTTTTGCGGTACGCTGTAAAAAGTTGAATGGCAGGGGCGGATTTAGGGCGTCTTCTGGGTCTTCCGGAAGACGGTGAGATTTTCAAGTTTACATTGACAGGTATCCAATTTTTCATGTTGGAAGACGGTCAAAATTGGAGGATGAATCTACAAAGCTAATTTGGAAGACTGTCAGTATATAGCTCTGGATCCGCCCCTGAATGGGGACTTTAAAATGAAGGGTCTTTTCTGCAGAATAAATACCATCCAACTGTTATATATACAAGATGCAGAACCAAATGCATATATGTGTTTTCTATTTTTTAGAGGGACAGGTGTTTGCGAAAAAGATGCAAGAATCCATTGAGACAATTGTTAAGTTCAACGCCATTGTGGATAAGGACCATAGAGGCGGGGCTTTGTTTCATTTCAATGGAGAACAGATCAAAGAAGGTGAGAAGGAGTAGGGTCACGCGCATAGGAAATAAGTCCGAGGACCTTTTCGGGTCATCCTAGGATTTTATTTTTATAAAAACTCATTAGTTCATTCATTCATTCCGTGTGTTTTAAACCAACCCGTAAGGCGAAGGCATGGATTCCTTACCGCTGCTATAGAAAGCAGCGGCAACAATTTAAGTCGAGGTGATGAAGAACCTTGTTTCTAAATTATTGCAATATATGATCACTTAGAAGTATATTTACTAAAAAGCAACGTGTTATTGTTATTGCTATTCAACGCCAGAATTTCCATGCCCAGGACGTATTCTACAATAGAGATACTCTGTTGATTCTGCGCAGGGACAGCCTGTGGGTGATATGGCATTTTTTACGTCCTTTGTTTATTTTATTCCCAACAGGGTTTGAGAAACTCAGTGCCGCACGAGAGCTCTTCAAAGGCCTCGTTAAAGCTAGAAATGCGAATTTTGACGTCCTTCGTCGACTGCTCGGAGTTCTTTTACACATGATTCAGGATTTTTACAGTAACACCAACTGGATTGAAATGAATGGACCTGTTGTGTACCAGGACTTAGGTAAAGCTTGCCAACTTTTTACCTCCGCCAAGGAGGTTATGTTTTCACTCCTGTTTGTGTGTTTGTCTGTCTGTCTGTCATCAACATAACTCAAAACGTTATGGACCGATTTTGATGAAATTTTCAGAAACTGTCAGAAGTGGGCCAAGGAACAGATGATTAATTTTTGGTGGTGATCCGGATCAATAATCAATCATCAGTAATCAAAAATATCGAAAATTTAGGGGTGAAACGGCATTGGATGGAGACTTTGCTGCCTTGGCGGAGGTCTGCGCTCTCTGAGTGCTTTTCTACTTTGTTTTTAAATTTCCGCTATTTCAAAACTTACAATTATTATTGATTTGCTTACTTGTTATGTTAAATTAAGTTTTTTTTGTCTAAAATGGCTCAAATATGTGGGAGAATAACAGAAATACTGACCTCACAAAATTGTTGTAGGTATCAAGGGCAAACCCATTCCTCTCGTGGCTTCACCAGGTATTATGACGTGTGTGAGCTGTACTGGGTAAGTACAGTAAGCTGTACTGCACCACGGACAGGTGTCCGTTCTCGTCATGTCAGTGAACCTCGAATCTGGCCTACATGTAACATAACCTAATACCACAGTCACAGCCAATATAGTCCCCGACATCAGCTCCACGCCGACATATATTGCTACACTTACTACACGGATGCATTGCATAAAACGCCCCGTCCTCTACTGGTACTCTTTTGCATTAAAACACGTTTTATTTTGAAATCGAATAGCATAAATTGCAAGTATTAAGATGGCTGTTTATCCCCAAAAATTTTCTGGATCTCATTAACATACTCCACATGCTTTTTCCTCTAGGCAGTGCAGAGATAATATCATCCTGACAGGCGGGGTCTTGACCAGCGGTTACAGGACTGGACAAGACATACAGAAGCCGGGTGGGTATGGCATAACATGCACTGCATACAGGTGAAACTGTGCCGTGACTATGAAATTATGCGCACGATGCACACGTTGTTGCACGCACAATATATTTAATACAAGCGCTGTTTTCTAGAATTGGACTTGGCACATTATCTTTAAAATGACATCTCTCTTTTTTCGTTTTAGACTCTAAATTTAAATCTCGTGGGATTGGGAAATGTAGCCATGGCGGTACATCTGATGCAGACTCCAAGGTCAAGACAGCCACTGGCGGCATTAACAAGGAGACGACCGTTGAAAAGCTATCTCCACATTATTATCTTCACTCGGATGCTGGGAAGACGGCTGTCCGTGCTACAGAAATGTACATTGATGGCCAAGGTATGATGTAGCTGATATATATATATATATATATATATATATATATATATATATATATATATATATATACAGGGCCGTAGCCTCCGGGGGGGCAGGGGGGGCAGCTGCCCCCCCCCCCCGGGATTTGAGGTGCAAAAAAAAAAAATAATAATAATAATCGCAAAGGTAAATAATAATTAATCAAATAATAATTAATAAAAAAATAATTGCAAAGTTGGTATCAATTCTGTGAGAAAATGCACTCATGGCCACTAGACAACCTTTCAACAATCTGTTAACAAAGGTGTACTGTTTTCAGCCAACTCAGTTCATGCCAAAAAGCTCACCCTCAGGGAGCTATCCTTAGGGGAGCTATACTTATGGCAAAATGAACCCACAATTTCTGACTTCTGATTGAGCAATAAAACAGTTAAAATGCACCAGAATGCAGTATTATACATACAGTTTTTAAAAATTTTCCACACCATTGGAGGGGGACACCCCCTCCCACACCCTCCCCCCTCGGGGGCTTCGACCCCTCGTGTCCGCTACTGCCCCCCCTGGCATTTTGCTCAGGCTACGGCCCTGATATATATATATATATATATATATATATATATATATATATATATATATATATATATATATATATATTACCTGGAAAGTTTTTACAATACTTTTCAAAGTTTAGGTTAGTCCTTGTGGAAAATTCAGTGTGGGCAATTTGGCGTTATGTATTGCCAGCATTCTAATTTCAATTGAACACATTTATAATTAAAAGCATCCTGCTTGTTTTAGGCATTGGGTTGCGACAGGAAATTGGTGATGCCATCTTCAAAAGGCTATTTCAACTGTCATCTGGGAATTCCTTAGTTTTTGTAATTGACACAACCGGATCTATGAGCGACGAAGTTGCTGCTGTGAAACAGGAGACGCTGAAAATCATACAGAATACTAAAGGCAAACTAAACGCACCTTCTGAATATGTACTGGCAACTTTCAATGATCCAGGTACGAATTGTATGACACGTACACTCATACGTGTGAGTGTGTTATAAAAAGATGAAACATTTCTGTTTTTAATCTTGGCGCATGCTTGGTCATACATCTCGCTTGGTCACATATTACTAAAACCTTTTCGGAATTTATGGTAAGGTTGACGTTATTTTGATATGAATGTCTGTCACATTACAGCTTCGCTCACCGAGGTTCGGGTAACAACTGACCCGGATGTGATGATGTCGTGGATGCAGGCAATCCAGGTAACAGGAGGAGGTGATTGTCCGGAATACCTGCTCAGTGGCATGATAGAAGGTAGTGTACAGTCTATAGACTTATCTCTGAAGTCACACTTCACGATAAGGTGTACTGAATGTCACTGCATAACGTACATCTTTATGCTTGTTTGTATTTTTTAAAACATTAAAATGTTCTTATGGCTATAGTGCACAGCTATATACAAAACACAGGTTTACACATGACTTTAAATCAATGCAAGACTTTAAATTTTAAAGACACTTGGCTGTAAACACTACAAAGCTTACAACCAAGTAATACATTATTCATGATTATTTGAGGTTAGTGGCCAATTTGCAAAAGAAAGAAGAAAAGAAAATGCAATGGGCCTTTCATATGTTTGCCATGTCAATTCTTATCAACTCTTATTATTAACGCAAATTTTTTTCGATAGGTCATATCTTTAATATACTTGTTACATATGATAGAGATGAATGGCTCTCTCCCTCCTAGTACTCAAACAAAATTCCATTTTAAATGTATTTTTGGTCTTGCAATTTGCCATTAATAGCTTTCTACAGGGTGGGACTGGCATCCACTGTCTATTGGAACCTAAGTTTTTTAATGGAAGAGTTCTTCATAGCCTTTTGACAATACGTGTATGGATTATGCCTATCACTGATGTTATTGAATTACAGCTGTGAAAGTGTGCCAGTCAGATTCGCAGATGTTTGTTTTCACTGACGCTGATGCAAAAGACCCAGAAAGAACGTCGGAGTTTATAGCTTTAGCAACTGCCAAACGGGTTTCGCCACAGCTCATTCTTACCGGCAAATGTTCAAGGAGACGGAAACGCACAGGTTTTTTTGGTTCTCGCTGGGTTTAACTGTATGTTACAAAAGTGCTCATGCCATACCATTCCAACACTGACTGACAAATCCATCGGCTAATATTATTAAGATAGCACGCAGCAGAGATCTAAATGTTTTCACCTGTAAAGGAATGTACGCAACAACATTCCAAAATCTGGCTTTGACCCTGTTCCCATACCTAGATCATTCTAGCGGTTTAGATGTCTGGCACGCCTACTGAAACTGCTAAACGATAGTTAATTACCCCTTATCAGCTTCACTAGGCATGCCAGACACCAGAGCCACTTAAGCTGAATGTAATTTAGCGAGAAATTGGTCGATCCTGCTAGATCGATTTAGATATGGGAACGGAGTCTTACATTTCATTTAACAAAACCGTAATTCATGCATTAGATTCCATTATCACATTCGCATTTTCCAGCATATACAGGTGATAACTTTGTTAAACTCTCCGGTGCTGTAGGAGGAACAGTTTTCACCACCAGCAAAACCGAGATCAACGATACGGTCAAAATCATATCAGTGAGCAGTCGTACCTACAGTGTATATGGGAACATATGAGCAGGGGCCTGTTTTACTTGAGAGCTTTAGTCCGAAAATTGAACTTTAAGACCAAAAAGTATATACCATTTTGAACCAGGATAAATCAGCAAAAAATCTAATCCAATAATACATTGCTCCAGTTTTGTAACTAGAAATATATGACTTTATGTATAAGATCAATGCTGATTTTATTTAAGTGGACAGCTTAAGATTTATCTTGAACTGTATAGCTAAACGATTCATTCTAAACGATTTTACCAAGTTTGGGGATGCAGCTGTATTGTAAAACAGGTCCATGAGAGTGATATTTTATAAATATACTTGTGAATGCAACTTTGACTAATCGTGCCTAAATATCAGCCAATTAACAGATCTTTTTGTAAGTGGAATTTTGCCCCCAAAAATCATCTCTTTATAGAATTTTTATCGGTACTGGTATTTTTTATGTAATGCTTTCCCTCTTTCAGTTGTCAGTTGAAGATACGGCTCAGGCAACGTTACTGAAGCATGTATGGACGTTTTCCAGCCAGACCAATGTTCGCATGCTCCATGTGGACCACACGGTGGCTCAGTTGTCTATCAGAGTGCGAGGACTGTCTAGCACTCCCGCGATTAAGATAATCAATCCTGAAGGTATGGGCGTTTAAATATGTATACGTGTACTGTCAATTTCTTTTCTATACCAGTGTTTAGGAAAATAACATTGTCTCTTTCGTACCGTCAGTAACAGTTATTGGTGACATTTTGTAAGTAGAAAAACGTGAAAGGTCCCAGGCCAGTCTTGAACTTGTTTCCTACTAAAACAGTATTATAGAGTGTATAGGCTGAAAGGAGACAAGGCGTGACAGAAGCACCCGACCACTAATTGTACGCATTTTGTATATACGCAGGTATCGAGCATGGTGACATGAAATTAGAACGTGCAGGGAATTTTGTCCAAGTGTTCAACATTAAAGTGAGTACTCTACTGAGTTCTGCTATTCGTACTGCAAGTATCAATCTGCAGAAGCATAGCGATAAATGGTCAGAGTAACTGCATTTCAATGCTTGAATACATTTGCACTGCATACATTGGTACTATTTCAAGAAAGTTTGCAGTATTGCTTGCCACAAGAAAACAATACCTATACCCGAGACAAATCTCACATTTCAAACAATTATTATCTTGCTTCTGAAATAGGAATAAAAAAATAGAAATTAGCAAAATCGATATAAAAGCGCGATCTGGAATACAATATACAACATTGGTCAAAAAGGTTGTCCCACCCCCGGTTTCATGTGCTTTTATTTATAAATCATCACATCACAGGAGTTAATTACTATGAATGGTGATTTTCATTCCATATACCATAACTAACATGATAAGTGGTACAGAAAATGCAAACTACCGTTTATATATCCATATTAAATAATATTTATTCACATTTATTACATGTACCCCCTCAAATCCGATTTTCCAATGTCATTTCCACGGAGGTAAAGAAATTCCCATTAAATTGAATTGACACCACCAAATGTCACCAAATTTACACACTTTTAGCATTAGGGTGTGCTCGTTAAAAGTCACGTGTCTATTAGCGTGTGTGGCTACCGCTCACTGTAATCATCTCCCGTAGACGGCGCCACTGCCTTCAACAAGGGTAACAATTCTGTTTTGTGGAATTTTGCCCATGTCTCCTAAAAAGCTTGGCGGAATTGGTCCGGACTAGTTGGGGTTATGTTCTCCTCTGGATTGCACACTTCAATCCATGCCACGGCTGCTCAGTAGGTTTATTATCAGGATTCAAAGTTGGTTTCTCCAGCCTCAGAACATTGGGTTTCTGTAACAGATCACTGAACACATGACAACTGTGTGCAAGTGTGCTGTCATGATGAAGCCTGGATCACCTCGAAGTCCCCTCTTGCAGATGGAATGAGGTATCTGTTGACAATGATAGGTTCAGTGACCCCAGAACTACGAGAACTTGGTCAACCATCACTAGGAACAAGTTGGTTTTGCTGAAGAATCAAGGTATTTCTTGTATGCCTTCGATGTTCAAATTAGGGTCCGTAGACATGTTGCAGAATGCCTTTTGGCAGGTTTGTGCAGGATAACATCGCCTGAGGTGTCAGCTCAGTCCACGTTTGGAGAAAATTCCAAGCCCATGGTTTTAGTGCATTGTTCTTTCCGGAAAAGAACGATACTGGGGCAATTCACTGAAACATTCTCAACAAATCTATCATTCTTTTTGCAAGAGGTGACTTCAGGGATACTGCAGACGTCATCGTGGGAATGCACTTGCTCACAACTCTCGTCTGCTGAGTGATTTTTTGCAAAAACCTAATGTTCAGAGGATGGAGCAACCATCTTTGAGCCATGTTTTTAATCTTACTAAACATCTGTGGCATAAATTGAAGTGTGCAATGCGAAGAAAAACGTAACTCCTGATAATCTGGACAAACTCCCCCGAGCTCTTTTGGAAGAATGGGACAATATCCCATAAAACAGAATTGTTACCCTCGTTGAAGGCAGGCCGCGCCACCTACAGGATATAATTACAGTACGCGGTAAACACAGACGCTATTAGACAAGGAGACTTTAACGAGCACGCACTAATGCTAAATGTGTGAAAATTTGGTGACATTTGGTGGTGTCATTTCAATTTAATGGAGACTTCTTTACCTCTGTGAAAATCACAGTGAAACGTCGGATTTGAGGGGGTACATGTAATTAAGGTGAATAAATGGTATTAAATTTTGATATCTTCACCGCTAGTTTGTATTTTCTGTATCACTAATCATGTTAGTAATGGTATCTGGAATGAAAATCACTATTTATAACAATCTTCCCCTGTGATGGGATCATTTATAAATAAAAGCACATGATACTGAAGGTGGGACAACCTTTTTGACCAATGCTGTATAATAAGTTGCGCGTTTAATTTTTCCTTTGGCAGGAACCGCCCCCTGGTGTGTGGAAGATCACCCGCATGATCAAGGACGAGTATGACGTCAGCGTGACAGGTCACACCACGCTGGATTTTACTTATCAGTTCCTGGAAACGGTGACAAACACTGGCAATGTGTTTCCTGTACATGGTCAGCCATTAGCAGGTAATTCAGTGTCCTGTACCTGTAACACTAGCATTTTTTAATCAAAACTGCGTCTAGGTATTATTATTATTATTATTATTATTAACAGAGGACTGTAAATTGGTATGGGGAATACAGTAAATAACAAGACAGTCGCAATATTAATTAATTATCGTCATTTAATATATAATAAAAAACTATGAAGTGATCTTAAGTGAACTGAGAAGTAACACCCTGATTCGTTTCAGAAAATCAACTGCTTTGATATTACTTCATGAAGAACAGTTAAAATGAAACTTACGCAACATATTGTCATGCACTGATGCTTTTGTTATTTCAAGGGGAAAATACGACGATACTGATCTCTTTGACGCAGTCGGTCCAAG
Organism: Lingula anatina; assembly: GCF_051362555.1. NCBI lineage: Eukaryota > Metazoa > Brachiopoda > Lingulata > Lingulida > Lingulidae > Lingula > Lingula anatina. The sequence goes on along the minus strand of NC_141773.1, from coordinate 13,190,219 downwards.
TTGCAGGCTTAGCCAAGATGTCCTTTGTTGACAGAAATGGACTTCTCATGTCAGACGTCATGTCGATGACTAAAAATGGACCTAGACGATTTATTGGACACGGTGTCATCCCAGTAAAGGTAACATTAAGATTATGAGTAATTTGGTGTTATATAATTATTTATCTATCCAAGGAATTATATTGGAGTATAATCTATAGAAATGATATATGTGAAAGAAAAAAGTATTGTGAATAACTTGCCTCAGGTGTTTTAAATGTGACATGTACACCCAATTAATTGTATGCTTTAAAATCATGTTATTCACATTTTAAATATTTTCACTAAGACCCTCACTTTCAGAGTTTCTCAGTGATGATCTGGTTCACTGACAATTTGGGGCACGTTGTGATGAGACAGAGCTCTGCGATGGTTGCACCGTCAGTTTCGAAACCTGCCAAGTATTATGATGACGACATCTATGAGAAAATGATGTCACTCAAACCTCTTAAAGTAAGTCAAGTGGTGCCTTCCACGCAATGAAAATAATTATGGGTGACGGCCTTTTACGGCGACACAAATGCAGATAAACATTTTGCTTTTTCTAATTTTTAACTGAAAAGAAAAAAAACTTTTAAACTTTAGTCAAAAGCAAAATGTTTGATCTAGGTATAACAATAGAAGACCTCTCACTTAAAATAAATAACCTAAACTATATCCTTTCCAGGCTACAGTTGCATCAAAATCCTTGTCATCTAACAGAACCCTACTGACAACTGTCATCGTCACATCGGTCCTTCTTATCATTGCAACGGCGCTTATGGTGGTGATTCGAAAGAGGAATCTACCTCCTACCAGTAAGAAGAGTCTGGAAGGCAAGAAGATCATGTTGGGTTCCAAAAAACCTTCCATCACGTGTATTGTCAGCCTCGATCCCGAGAGTGGTAGCGTGTTTGGGACTGAACAGGAAAGAGGCTCCATCTTCTAAAATAACGTGTCCGATTGCTATCACAGATATAACAGACGTTTATTTAATTCCTTCATTGACACACTAGTTAGGCTTGTTAAAAAATTTGTAATTTGGTGATAGTTAAAAATGAACTATAAACATATACCGGGTATTTACCAGTCGTACATTTAAGTGACGGACTCAGTGCAGGACATCTTGCTGTTATTCTGCTTACCGACTGTAACATGACACGTATTCTGCATGTGAATTGCGCACCGACTGTAACATGACACGTATTCTGCATGTGAATTGCGCACCAAGTTACTTAGCATCCTCCAGTTGAATCTGTATTTTCACTCATCGATCATCGCTTCTAGATGATTCTCTTTTTAACTGATTGTCCTTATAAAAAGCTGGGAATCAAAAGACCGTAGATTTTCATGGTCCCGCTGAAATTGTTTCAGCATATTTTGACGCTCCTCCTCCTCGTGTCCTGCGTAATGCACATACATGTGTCACTTATCAAAACACAAAGCATGCGTGAATTTAATAATAAATTGGCTTCATTTCCCAAAATATTTCTGTTCTACTGTGATACCATGCACACTTATAGATTTGAGCAACGCATATTAATGGTCTTTTATATTTAACATTTTAAGTGTAACCTCGAACTTCTCCATGTCACAGTAATGAAAAACTTAGGTTACTGTATAACTCAATCCTGTTTGCTTAATCGTTTGAGATCTTTACTAATGGCGCTTTTATTTATTTCATTTATTTATTTTCGTCATCTTAAATAAATAAATAAATTATATCTGTGATACTGTTTGCTGTATTCCTGTAAACACCCCCCCCCCCAAAAAAAAAAAACCGATTTGTTTTGAGTCTGTTGGTAATCAGTTACATGTATAACAATTTGATCGAAGTATTTCACCCTGATAACATTATACATCTTGACGCGGGACAAGCTCCAAGTGCATTTATATATTGATAAACTAGTGTAGAATTAACAAAGTAATAAACCATGAAAAATTCCCCTCAGTATCATTCTAATACATTATTTTATGATGTTCCTCCCGCAGACGGTGTTTAAACGCATTACTTATAGCTTGGATTTTCATTTCAGTTGTTTCGGGAATATCATATATTTTACAAGTCAAAGGAAAAAAAAAGAAAACTGATAATCCCTAATATACATACATACAGAGAAAGAGAGAGAGAGAGAGAAAGAGTTATTGTTGATCATGAGCTCTATGGCAATATTCACCTTTGTGGCAGTATATTGACCCCTGTGACTGTCATGCACTGTTGACAAACACTGATTAAACGCTGTCACCATGAGGATTATCTCAACTGAACGCGGGTATCTGTGGCAACAGTGATTAAAGAGACACGTAAACCAATATTGTATTTGGTGAAGTGTGGTTAAGGCCACGGCACAGATAACCTCGACAGAATATTAGTAGCAGAGAGGAAAATGGCAGAAGAGACAGGGCATGAAATGCTGTATTTTTTAAACTGATAATTGTTTTCTGCGACTGATTCTTTGTGCAGAATGTGGACGGTGGCGTACCTGATCATAGTGCAGTGCTTGTTCATGTGCGACGTGGCGCTCGGTGAGGGACAAAGAGTTTCTTTGCATAATTACAATACGGAAGACCATAGCTTTTAGTTATAGATATTTTTTTACTGTGATATATACTGTCATTGGTACAGTGCAATTACAACGAATCATAATGTTACGGTGTTGGTGCCAAGGAATGGGCTTATAATACTGAAATAATCATCGTATAGATAAGTAGCGGTATGTGGATAATTGATATTTGATACATGGGAGGGAAATGATACCACATACAGCACCGTAACCCTTGCCTATCAGATATGTGCTTTGATTATTACTGCATACAATATAGTTACTCGTTGTTTAAATTTGTAAAATGTATTCTAGTTATTTCAGATTTCACAGTTGCGTGTGAATGCAGGGGCACATCCATGTATTACCTGCACTTATTTAGATGGATTTATTTATAAAATGTTTACCATTATTATCAGATAAAGTTTAAATCTGTGTTTCTAGCTCAGCGTTCAATTAGAGATATTTTCAAGGAATTGAAGGATCTTCTTGGAGGAGACGTTTACAAGACAAACAAGGGACAGGTCAACAATACAGTGCAAGTTATAGAGGTGACCACTCTTATAGTAATAAATACCGTATATTTTTATATATACATGTAATTAATAGAAATCATGACATACATGTACATGTATCAAATTACTTGCAGTCGTTTTCACAATTCCAAATAAGCTAAAGACAAAAACATCCGGCTTAATCTTTTTGACATCTCAAGACAGAATAAAACATTCATTTTATTCGTCCATTTACCGTATTTTGAACGTATCCACACATTTTGATTGTTTGCTCATCCATTTATTCATACCTAGGATCTAGTATTTCTTGTTTACTGGGTCTTAGTTCACACCTTTGCATTAGCTTTTGGTGAAATCATCCCATGTTAATATAGGGATCAGTAAAAAATACAGCGGAGGTCACACTAGCCAAATTCCAGTGGTCCACAGCAGGAACAGGTTCAGACAAACACGTCATCGTGGACAGTCTGGTGTCAGATGTCTATGTGGAGGCTCAAGGAGAAACACAGACCCCATCTCTGGCCTTTTATCATCCAAATGGCACGTACACTGTACACTCATCTGTTAATTCGATTACATATTTTAACAGATTCAGATTAATGTATCATTTAATGTTAATCTAGTCTATATTTGTTTCTTAAACAATACATCTGGGCATGCTTAGATATCACACATTAAAAGATACGACCGCACCATGTTACAGTTCTAATGCTGTCCTAGTGCCTCTTTCTCAAAAAGACTTTAAACTTTAAGCGATCAAAAGCTGCATTTAAATAGTCGTCTAAGTCGTAGTAGGCTATGATTTTGAACCAAGGACGGACTTAAACTTCTATTCGTGAGACAATCTCCTGGAACTTATATCTGAATTTCACTATGTGAAGACTTAATTTTATAGGAAGCCTGTACTCCAGATTTGAAGAGACGCGGGCAGGGACATTAGTTCGTCGCTATCATATAGCAGTAAGTTTCTCTTATAAGTATCACAATCCGTATTTATCCATATCTGATATATCTGATTATCGTTCCCGAAAATTAATGACCAGCGTAATATATACATTTCAAAAACAAACACTGACATTGTTTTGAAATACGCATTTTTTACCACGGGATGTACTAATCCCACTTGCAATGCTATCTTTTTCTAGCGTTTATGATATGGATCAGAGTAATCATTCGCCACACCCGTTTTAGTAGTTTTATATATTTTATAATGTTTTATTATATGAGATTATATATTTCATCTTGCGGTAAATCATTTACCTGTACAGGTACGAGGTCCAGCATTTTATGCTTTTTTTTTTAAATCTCAGAATGTCACCCCAGGCATGTGGACAATACGGCGACAGATCAAAGACACGTACGACCTTGAGGTGACAGGGAGAAGCACGCTGGACTTTACCTATCAATTCATGGACCCTGACACCGGGGACATGTTCCCCTTAACAGGACTACCAATACCTGGTTAAGTATCGTATTAGTCCGCTGTTAAGTCAAAAACACATAGTTAATTGAGTTTACAATAAGTTAATTCCGTCATTTTTTCTATCCTGCCCTTGTACTTCATTCCATGGTTATGAAACTGACCTAAAATACACTGTATAACATTCATTCAACACCTTTGGAACGGTCAGATGAAGCTTGAACTTATCAAATAGTGGCTTGATGGGTCGTAGTGGGACCAATTGTTGCATTTTAATTCCAAAAAAAAAAATAATAATAATAAAAAATCCGAGTTTATTGGATGACATAATGTTGAGGAACAGGGATTACCATCTCTAGCGCCGGCCTCTCATTTGGAAACCCCTGTTCCTTAGCTTTGTATTGTTTGTGGCATTTTTCAAGGCACGGCAGTGAAACTTGATACGCGACTCACAGCAATAGACGACATAGCCAACGTGACCAGGGTAAGCCTCGTTGACGGCACTGCGCGGGAACTATATGGTACGACTCCTGTCCAGGGAGCCGGGAAAAATAGAAATACCTTTCGGTCCTCAGTGACGATTCCAGAACAGGTGGGTGACGTACATGTAGATACTGTGGACATGAACACGTGAAACAAATTGGCCCCGGGAATAGAGCTATATACATGTTTCAGAATGTTTTGGGTGTGTTTCCTTCCAGTTCATTTAGAAGTTGAAATTGAAATTCCGCAGTTTAAGGCATGGCGGCAGTAACTCAAAACATGAACAAAATAAAAAAATTAAAATGTTTGATTATTTTGCCCATGCTCAAAATTTACTTTTTCACTTAATGTTTTTGACGAAGCACGTACATAAAAAACGTGCCAATAAATATTACACCCCAGTTTTGAAAAGAAAGAGCGGCCCCTAAAATAAATGACAATGAATTCATCTCTGGTAACTTTACTCTTCTTATTCCAGCCTTTCCGAATCTCTCTACAAGGAACAGACAGGGTCGGTTATATTTTTGTAAGGCAACAGTCGGCCGCCATTTCGCTGCAAAATACTATGACAACGACTTGCGTACACGTATCATCAAGTACGTTGACTACAGCACACCCTACCGTCGAGGAACACAAGAAAAACCAACAGGGAGGGTCCACCTATAAGGTAAATTTATTACATATCGTAATAGTTTAGTATAGACTTTAAAGAGGTAAGAATGAGATAAAAAAAAATAAATATCTCACACTGAAGACAATGAACTAGAAACTTTGGTATAATACGTGAAGCCTTTTCTGTAGATTTCACAAAGAGAAGATATTGTATAGACCCGCCTCTGATGAACTTTACTTTATTACCAGTACACTATACACTTTATCCATCCATTAATTCGGGTCCTCCAACCTTCGGACTGTTGCTACGACACCATCGTTAAGTCATTTAACACGTAAATGTCACAATTAATAGTGCTTACAATTCGATATTATTCTAATTAGCACCTGCTCAGAAACGTTTGCTTTCTGTACTTCCAGCCTACCACAGTCACCTTGCTACGACACCATCGTTAAGTCATTTAACACGTAAATGTCACAATTAATAGTGCTTACAATTCGATATTATTCTAATTAGCACCTGCTCAGAAACGTTTGCTTTCTGTACTTCCAGCCTACCACAGTCACCAGTCTCTCAGGCGGCCCGTCCATTACACACACGTTATTTCCAAATGTATTACTGGCACTCATACTGCGGTGGTGCGTAAGTTAAAAGAATATGACGGGACTACATGTACCAATCCAAATATGCAACTGCAACACAAGTGCACAGATGGTTCCAAACACACATGGATGCCATGGATGGATGAAAAATTATTGTACGTGTGCTTGTATTCTCACTGGGGTCAGAACAATTTACCTTCGGTACCGTATTTTAAGGTGCTTATATGGCATAATGTATTGAACTACAGGATAGTGGTCAACAATTTTCTTCATTGGTGTGAGGCAAGTAGAGGATATCTAGAACGCTCGTATTAACAATACTATGTGTTTATGGACTCATTATTTATACATTCAAGTGAACTAGATAGTTTTATGATGTATGGTATTTACTTATTAATTTTATTGTGGTAAAACGACATGTACAGTGTATCTATACATTTGAAATTTGAAAACAGCCTTTGAAAAAGGTATCGCAGTTTTTATTACCACCTAAAATTGTCTCATGTGGTCGACTATACAAGTAAAAAACGTTGCTAATCCATTTATAATATGACTTAATTTTTCATCATGTTTTGTAGTTACTAATATTAGCATACAACATCAGAATTTATTTTGAAATCTGTAAGGCATTCTTTTCGTTTTCTTTTGCAATACACGAAGTATTGGGGCTCATTCCCATTGGAACTATCGGTCTATTTAGATCGATCCAACTCCGCCAGGACTCTCGCTGAATGCAATCAGATTAAAATATTATCACGCCTCCTCCAGCGTTAAGAATACAGAAAAGCTGTAGAATACACGAGTTCGTTGGAGACAAGAGGAGGCGCGTTTAAAACCTGTCAAGCTGACTGCACCAAGGCTGTATTCCCAGAGCTTTTAGATCGATCTATCACCGCGGGGAGTCTCACTAGATTACTTCAGATAATCCGGCTTAAATGTCCGTCCCGCCTACTACAAGCTGTAAGGGGGTAATTAACTTTCGTGTCCGCTCGGCTGACAGCTATTTAGCGTGAACCCCCAGGGAGTTAGGTCGATCTAAAGTAGATCGATTTAATCTCTGGAAATGGGGTCCTAGAGTCCCCGTGAAGCTGGATTGATCTACGTACACCAGTAGTTTCAGTGGGAATATTCACCTGAATTTACTGAATTTAACACTATGGAAAGAATGTTTACAGCCGTTTCTTTTAAATAAATGAGTCTGCCGGGTCAAAGTCCAGGGCTGTAGGATAAGGGAAATACTCGGGAGGGGGGGGATCAGCTGTTGCAGGCCTACAATATCAATATACGTGCAAGCAATTAATTTCGCCAGCCTGCGGTACTCGTGTAGACGCTACAGTGTAACTGAAAAAAGTAGGACTGGTTCAGATAAAGCGAAATGTTAGCATTTTATAAATGCCCTCTTCAATTATAAAAAAAAGCACTGATGGAATGCTCTCCTCCCCCTCCCTCTCTCACTTCTATGGCATTCTACGACCTTGTAGTTTGTTAAAGATCTCAACATGATAGGTTAAAAACCGTTTGCTTATTTACCATCTCGATAGTGTTTCAAAGATTGGGGTCCCAGTAAAAAAGTGGCATCGCACCACTGAAACAGAGAATATTATGCTACATTTACAACTGTAAAATAAAACCTAAGTAATCAAACTGCATTTCTTCACTGGAGTGGGGTGTGGGCATTGCCCTACTCTTACTGTGCTTTGGCACAGACTTGTTGACAAAGATAACCCACATAAACAAGGCCATAGATATAAGGATAGATATGAATATGGACCTCAATACCGCCCCCTACCCGCCCTGACAGCAGCGATAAACGCGTTTTGCCCCTCAGATAAACTATCATAGGCATTGCTTTACATGGGGCATCAAAATCTAAATATGCCCTTATTCACAATAAACACATAGGTTACTTGACACAACTTGAATCTTGAATTCCTAATAAATAAATGAGGGAAATATAATTAACCGAGCGCTGTCCCATATAACGATCTTTGCATTTACTCTTGTAAAGGTAAAAACGGTATCACTCGGCAGATGGATGACATAAATCCTTGTGTGAAAATGTGGCTCAAAGTTGTATCCTTTAGCTTAACACTACTTGCTTATGCGAACGTTCCCTTAAATAATCTGCATCCATTATAAATCCGGTATCCGCCTTAAAAAATTGCTGTTTTCCTCCACCTGCTGCCTTATAATGGACTGCAGCAATGGGTGATTTCCTGAACGATTTTAGATATGAATGTTACCTTATTATTGAATACCATCTTTGAAACGTTCTCTTCCACATATAATTCTAGTCAAATGCAGACTGAAAATGCTATAAATAATAATACGGGCGATCCCAAGGACTGTAAAACCATGAAATCGGCAAACGCACTTGACAGTGTCTGGATCTTTATAAAATTATAATATAACAAAAGCGAACAGCACCATGAAAGACGATGCTCTTTCACAATGTGCCAAATTGTGTGGTATACATGCACCTTAGCTGCACGATTTTGCTTCACTTTGATCCAGTCACCATGCATACGGCACATGTATTGTTCCACATGTATCTCGTGGCATACTGTACGTCCCTCAAAGCATTATATATACGGAGGGACTAAAACATCAGACTTGGGATGTGCCCACATTTTGATTCGCCTTTGTAACTTCCGAATAAGGCGGTGGAGACGAAGAATAGACGTCTACGTAGGGCGGGGGCTCGTCGCGTCTTTGGTAAGGAGGAGGTGCAGAGGGTACCGTCACGCCGGACACGGCATCGTTATTACTGGTCGACTGCGTCCTTCCAGCCATTCGGTTATCAGTGAAAGTGTTTTGAGCATTATGTTCATAGTCTATGGAAGTGCTGTCTGAGTTACCTGAAATACATAAGCACAGATTAAATAAATGTGTGTAAGTGGGATTCATCTGATAAAGTTATGAATGACGACTTTTTAATCCGAATAAAACGAAATTGCTATAGCATAAATGCTTTAAGAATTAGAGAGACAGAGATCAAAAGTTGAGTTTGATTGACAAAAATCGTTCAAAATTACAATGGAATCCAGAAATATTCTAACAACAACCTTGAAAACGGGCTCAGAAAAAAATAAATATTGGTGGACTATAGATGTATGCCATGTCCAAGAAAGGACTTTCAGATACACGTATAGAAGATGCAACTGAAATCTGTTCCATGCTGTATATTCCATCCCTGCTCCTTAACCGTTGTGTCTATCTTCATCGCCTTGGATAGCAAGGACATCTTGATAGTTTTGGTAATGCCTAGATACTAAGCATAGGACAGAGTGACTCTGGTTTTCAGAATGCACCCAATCGATGTGTGTACATTTCAAGCGCGTGATAACACAGGGGTTGAATCATTTCTATTCAACAATTCTTCATAAACATCGTTAAATAAGGGATGACTGATTAAACTGAATAAAAACTGCTGATAACGAAACGATAAACAACAGCATATTTAGGTAGTGCTATGATAAGAGGCAATTGTTGTTAGGTGTTTACATAGTTTGCTATGTTGTTCATATAGATACTAGTAGTTCTGTAGCAGAGAGAGAGAGAGAAGAGAGAGAGAGAGAGAGAGCGAATGGTTTACCTGCAGCCAGCAATAACCTCCTTCTCTCTGCAGGCGTTATCCCTCTAGTTCTGCCACTTTTGTAGCCAGCCCAGCAGCAGTAGGCCGCAAGCATAAGAACCACAAACGCGATGCAAGCGCTACCTACCGGACTACGGAAGAACTCCAAGACTGCAAACAGAAACGTGTGATGTTCAAGATTTTCAACCATTTGTGGAGATCGTTCCAGCATGTGTATCCCACATGATGCTTGTTACGCCTAGACGACCTCACTTACAATCTTGAAAAAATGTATTGTTTTCCCTTCACTGTATTCCCATTTTCAAAATATATTTCTCATTGCTACACATCTACAGTTATACATGTATACATGTAGTACGTTAGTTATAAATTCGACGAAAACTGTTGGCCATCGTTTTAACTCCAAAATATCCTTACCGTATCTAGTCTCTTGGTAAAATGAAATTACATCAGCTACTATCAAAATTTATTTGTAAAAATGTATAAGCCATGCTTTTTAACGTAAATACCGATATTTAACTGTTGAGAAAAGTTACGATTCTTGAACTGAGTTGTCCTGCCGTCATGAAATAAACACCGAATTTACGTCATTACCAAAAAACAAACCAACGGTCGAGGCATCAGAAGGACTGCCCACAATTAGAAATTTCCGACAAAAACCTACTGTAGTGTCAACTGACCCTTGGATGCCGCCAAATGTAACAGAGACATGCTGTTTTGTGACTGATTGCAAAAATGCCCTTACTGTTATCCATGGACCCAGCCAGGTAAACGGCAATCACATCAAGCCTCGGGAGCAGATATCGCTCACACGCTACCAAGCTCGGGAGACACAGGTCAAAACTGCTCACTCACATAGCAGGTATTCACGTGTGCAGCGTTTACAGAGACAATAGCTTATTGCTTGAACCGGAGAACGGAGAACGTTACCAGGAAATAGTCTACTGAGCATGTATGTACTATGTGTGTAGCCCCGGGTCCACCAATTAGGCCAGACACGCTTGAATGTGCCCACCGTTCCCCTCTGCCTCGATGTTGATATACAATAGTCGTTGTTGGTGAGCTGTACTCGGGCCAATGTCAATTGTGACTGCAGCAATGTTCATATATTTTGAACAATCGCATGATAAGCAAAGTGTGCCTATGCCGCTGTCCCATCAACCCAATTGATACCTTATCTGATGACGCATTGTACACGTTATCAGCGAACGCAGGGATGTCCTGGGTCACACATTGTTTAGCTGAATGTCTTTGTGTCCCTACATGTCAGTTACGTAAATTGTCTGATCTCTGTCTATGGGCATGTTGCTTAATTAAGTAAGTATATAGCCCCCCCCCCCCCCTCCCGTGAACACACGTTCTCACTTGTAACAATCGAAGCTGGATTTTAATGCAACAGCACTGTCATTACACAATGCAATCCGCACCCACTCTTAAGGTCGGACTGAGTGCACATATTGTGCCTTTTTTTCTACACAGTAAGTTCGATCTTTGGATACTATTTGAATACTTTCAGCGAGCATGATAATGATGGCTCCACGGGGTGTGTCTTTATCGGGCCCCACCCCCTCAGCAAAGGTAGTTCGTGAGAGACTGCAACACTTCTAAGACTGGGTTCCCATAAACTTATCGTACTAGCAGGATCGATTTAACTCCGAGGGGAGTCTCGCTTAATTGCATTCAGTTTAAGCGGCTTAAATGTCTGTCACGCCCACTGACGCTTTTAGGGGGCACACTTACTGAATGCAATTTAGCGAGAATCCCATCGGCGATAGATCGATCCTGCTAGTGCGATAGGGTTATGGGAGTAATCCCTAGTATACACAAGTAAACTATACTTTTATCTTCTCTCTCCGGTCACTGCCTCTCGTCTCTTGCAGCGTTGTCGGTATGTTTTAACATTTAAAATGTTTTGATTACATTTCAACGACTCTCAAAGAATGCTTGTCGATATTTCATTCTAAATATTAAATATATATTAAATTAATCTTTCAAAGTCATGACATTATTTTTTGTTTTCCTTTTTCTACTATGTGTTAAAATGCTGCACTGGTACTAATGTTTTTGTAACTTTAATATGGTGGTACGCAGAAGTGTCACTTAGAAGAACATTTAAAAATAATTTTTTGTTATATAAAATTTAGTCACAATTGAAAGTAAGGCGACCTGACAATATGATAAACTAATCGGTGACATTTATCTCACGTGATATTGTCACCGCCTTGTGCTCCAACATGGATTTTAAATAATGTATATCATCTTCAGGCCTACCCAACTACCAGACTCGGCACCGAATGATCCTGAATTCACCGGTAGATCAGACCACACAACCCGTTTTCAAGGTGTGTGTCAGATCGCATTACACAGTATCATACCCTGAACAAATTTTGAGTGGTGATGCAATGCTTTTCAACCCCGCTGAGAATCGTCACTATCACATCGCGTACTAGGCAAGAGCGGAGTCACATCTGATACTGTGTAATGCGAAGTTATATATTGATAGTCATGTACATAAGAAGCACAAATAACTATATACTATGTATTATCATTATAAAATTTAAAAAATACGCATAAACTCTTGCATATTTATGTCTCTATACATTATGCACAGTTTTCAGTGATTTCACCTGAATGAGATCTGCTTAATTTCATTGATTTTACTCGGTATACCATTTACATATATTTTATTCATGGTATAAATTTGTAAATTTGTCAGATAAAATGAGAGTAACAGTCTATAAGTAGTATTTTCAAATCTTAAGTTAATAAACATGTTATTTCTGTCCATCTATTAAAATCAATCAAAGCATAATGACAGCTAAAGGACATTAATATTTCAATCTTTAAATATTGAATATTATAAATATACCAAATGGGCCTACTTGATAAAAATATATCTTTATTTTAATTAAAATGCACCTCAACATGGCCACCATATTAAAACAGAAGTAAAAATCATAAGTAATCCCATCATTCCCACATTTGTTTATTTTCATAATTATATGGAACTTCTTAAAAAATATTTGCTACAACGACGAAGTCCACTCCTTTAATTACTGTATGCACATTGTTATGGTTAAATTAAAATTTATGTATAAAACAAAGGTTCTGTATGAAAGTTTTGTGGAAAAACACTTTCATATAATTAAAGTCATTTTAATAACACTTTATTATGATTGTGTCGCTTAATTGACCTTACGTGTATAACCCAAACCTGAATTCTTGCAGTTGTCAGGTCTTGGCATGTTAAAATGACGTCAAGAATGCTCTCTCCACTTGTCAAAGTAAAACTCCCAGTAAAGGCAAAATTTAGTTAATGACTTTGTTGTTTTAGCTGACTCTGCAGCTTTTTTCTCCACGACGTACGCTCTGTGCCTTGAGATGGTCCCTGCATTTGAACTGCCCCCAACTACGTTTTAATTTCATAATACCGATACTAATGACTTTTTTATCACGGCCGGTTTTAATTTGGCTTAGAAACACAAAGAATGTTTCAATTGACTGTTAAAAGCCTGCTTTACGACGCCTACCACCGGTACGAAACTATAGTGTAAACAACGATGCCTTGTCTGCTACTGGTATGTCTGAGCAAACATAACACGTAAGAGTAAAATCTATTCGCAGAACAAACTGAGACAGTTGCACTTCATCTAAAAATGTGGAAAGTTATCACAGTAAAATATTAAAACAAGGAAAACGTCATGTGATCTTTTTTGATATGATAGAGTAAGAAATTGGCAGTAACATCGACTGTACGATATACTCTTGTACATGTATGATGTAATAAATACAATATCTGTTAGCCTTATGGGCTATGTTCCTTGCATTCGGCTAACTGCGGGTTTGGCAGTGGACTATTTATACATATTGCCGACACATAGGCCTATCGAAGACGTCAGGTGTTTCAGCGACACTGAGACAGCTTGATCAGCATAAACATGACAGCGAGTACTGATAGCACTATGTGTCAAAGACGTTTGTACGACCAATACCACAGCATGACATTAGTTAGTGCAAGGGGAAGACATCTGGGACGAACTCGGGTTCGTCCTCGTCCTCCCCATAAAGAATCTTTTTCACTTGTGGCTGGTTTCTCCACTGCAAAATCCGTCTAACGGCAGGATGGGACGTATTGAATACAGTGGTTATAAACTTCGTAGAAACTCTGTACTCCATATCTCCCTTCCGAGTCGCACTTCCTTTGATATAAAAATACATTGGGCTTTTCTGAAAAGTCTGTAACAAAGAAACCCTGCCCAGGTTAATTGTATCAACTGTCATGTTCTTGATAAGCCATGAGCGCATGTAATCTCGCGCGATCGAGAAATTACCAGAATCGGGATAGGCACCTTTCTCCTTATTCTTCCAGTGTGGCCTCGAGTTCCTCACGTGCACAGCGTGGCAAATTATACGATACGAGTTATAAAACATGGCAGAAGTATGAATGACAAACCACTGTGGGAACCACCAGGACACGTGATCAAAATCCACTATGAGTGGCAGCATGAACGAAATTGTGTGCCTATGATATGCGTTGATATTTGCATCAACGTTATAACTGATACCCACTGTAGCCGGGCGCTTGGGGCGATTCATCCTAGGTGTTGGGTAGGCTACTGCGGGTTGATAATCTAGTAAAAACAGCTCTAAACGATCATACGGGTTGTCCGGTAAATCTGTCATCCACCAACGTTCCTGATCAGGCTCAGAAAGTAACAACACGTCATCATCGAGAAAAATGTAGTATAAATAGCCACCATCATCCCATCTGGCCGCACGGTCAATCGCTTCTGTCAGCAGTTTGTTCCGACCCATGGCGAGGGTACTATTGGGGAAGTACACGTCCCCTGTTCTGTCTTTGTACGTCAGCCAGATTATGTCCCGATCAGGTGTAGCATTGAGTCCTTGTATAGCATGCATTGTCGCACCTTGGATACAGTAGACAAACTGTGGAGAATTTTTTGTTTCGGTGGTAAATGTTGTGCTCTCCAATCTAGGAGAAGGATTGTTGTATTCACTAGTCTTTGACATCTCTTTGATTGGCGGCGGTGCCCGAAGAAGTGAAATATAACACAGTGGTACCAGAAGCCCTCCAACAACAAGGAGAAGCCAGAGTTTGAAGGTAGTCTTCATGCCTTCGGTATGAGGAATCGCCTGCAAAATATGCATTGGGAAATTTTACATCTTCAAATATACCGAATCCTTTTAAGGGGTGATCTAACATATTTTAAATGAATCTTTAGCTTAATGTATTTTAAATATCCTCATACATGTAGTACCTTGTTTTATTTCATCTTAACACTATTAGTGAACAATTTTATTAATTTCATTCTCATTTAGTGAATATAACTATTTACAACATTAGTCAAAAATGTTGTCCCACCCCCATTTCGATGTACTTTGTACGTCAGCTAGGCTGTCACCTTGATTGGTTAGAAAACGAATTGAACCAGTTATTTTGGGATTTACCCCAAGGTCACGTTATGATTATTATTCTCTTTCTTGTGCTATGACAGCCAGTTTAGAAAAAAGTAAAGAAGGGGTTGCTATCATTGCCCCATAGATAGCGTTTATTCATAGTCATATATCGCAGAATCATATATCATTGCAATCATATATTGTTGACCTCAAAAACTGTTCTAAAATTTCAAAGTCGAAATTATTTAGGATTGCCTTTTATATCAAATATAAAAAATATAGAAAACGCACGGGTAATTACGAGGGGCCTATTGTTCGATGTCAACTCCGGTCACGCTTGAGGGAGGCGCTTAACAGCGGGTGATCACCCCTCAATTCTTGTTCGGGAGATCGCACAAAATCTTTCAATTTTTAAAATTTTAGTTGCAAATAAACATTAGTATTATTATATTATATTACGAAGTGATGAATTTAAATTCATCTTTAAAACATTTACTACATGTACTTGCAGGTGCAATAATATATGGCAGCATGAAAATGGACTTATATTATAGTTAAGGTGACCCTTTCTGTTTCATATTTTCATATAACAACATTGTTTAATGTCACCTACCTAACAAAACACAGTTTACATTTGAGCGATCCAACAAACAAATAAGTGCAGGGTGTATAGCAAATCTTTATATATATATATATATATATATATATATATATATATATATATATATATATATATATATATACAGGTATAAGCTATCATTTAAGGCATCTTAGAGCATTAAGAACAGATGATCTGCGGACTAAATATGACCGACCCGACATGAAAGAAGAGCAGACTAATCCGTTGATGGTCTCCCCGCCTACACATACGCCATTAAACGGATTAGATCATGGCTTCGATATTTAATTGCTAGACCCCTGCAGGGACGGCGGGTGTGGAGGCGGGGAGACCCATCTGCAGATTAGTCAGCTCTGCTTTAATGTTGGTCAGCCATATTTGATCCGCGGATTTGTTAGTCCGCGGATCTTCTTCTGAATACTCTCTAAGATTATTACGTTCTTTAATGCCAAGTTAATTGAATTGCTTTGATACATCATGTGCATCTGAAAAAGTTCATTGCTGCGGAGATTCAAAGTATGCTTTTTACTTTTGCAAATAGTACTATTGGTAGCAAGGTAGCACTGGCAAGAAAGCGAGGGAAATCGAGTACTAATTTATGTCCATCATTTGACACTAAAAGGATATAACTGAGTTTTTCATGCATCCAATCGTAACACTTTTGCTCTCATGAACATCTGCGATTTCGCAGAAAATGATTTGACATGCTACAAACAGTAAAGCAGCACCATCTCTAAAGCCCGACAAGCCGAATGCTCGATAATGACCGAAGTTGGCAACACAATTAGTCTGAGAAAAAAGCTAAGCCTACCTTCCTGTGTCCAAAGCTAAACCTAAATGTACATGTACCGTCCGTAAGGGCAATAACGTCTTTACAGAAAAAAAATGTCAGAAAAAATTTCATCTTAATCTGAAGTGGAAGTTAAAAAAGTAAAAAAAAAACTAAAGCATGTCCATCTTCACCTTTAATGTTACAGTAAAAGTATAATAAATTCTATCTCTCACCGTCATAAGCTTGCTTTGGGCTGGTAAAGTGGTGTGTGCAAATGTCCGTTAGGCCACATTTTTTTATTTTTATGGATGACATCCTCTGGGTACCCCAAAATCGGTGCGAGAGGGCGAAAAAAAAAAGCAGTCCAAAAAAAAAAATACTGCTTAAGTAAAGGAATGCTGTCAGTACACGGCTGGAAACACAAATTTTACCACAGAAACACGTATCAAACTAACAATGTCTTTATCCATGCTCTCAAAATATTAAAGCATTGTGAATACTTCGTAGAAATGTAAAAAAAAAAGTCATGAATAGATATGCTGCATATTACCAAATCTATTTAAGGTTATTTCATGCAATTTGTTGGTATAGCAATCAATAAAACAAATATCAAACAAACAGTGTGTCTTTATTTGTATTCTCAGAATATTAAAGCATTTTGAGCACTTCACAGAAATGTTTAAAAAATGATGCAAAGATATGCTTAATACTACCAAATCTATTAAAGGTCATTTAGGATGCCATTTTGTCTACTTCGACTCACACGAAGCAGCCAAACTGCCAGGTGGCCTGTCCGACCTTCAGCCCACCAAATACCTCGACGCCCTTGTCGACCCTTTTTTCGCTACAGAAAACATGGTATGTGCTGCTTTGTACAGAATGTCACTGAAATTTTTCGGGCGATAATCGCTGGCTGCCGCCAGCCTTTCGCACAATTGTAAAAAGGTGATGTCTCCATGCCCAATACCAATCCAAAACGACGGCGCCTGTTCTCTTTATAACTTTCATTGTCGTGTAATTTGAAAGTAATCCTAAAGATGAATTTGACGGCAAAACGGCCACATTTCCACGTGGCGATAATACGCATGCGCAGAAAGCTCATTTCCTGGCAAATTCAATAACGACGTTTGCGACAACCGACTTCGTTGGGGGCTGAGGGGGGGGGGGTCGGAGAACGGGCGAAAATCGGCGCGCGCGCAGGATGTCATCCATAAAAATAAAAAAAGTGTGGCCTTATGTGAAGAAAAGACGACCTCATACAGCAGGTACATTGTACGTAAAATGAACACCTATTTACAAGCAATTTGAACCTTTGGTCCCGCACCTTTCATGGATACAAAGAATGAATACTAAACGGTCTGTTGGGTACGTGTCGGTAGAGCAAGTGATATATGTATATGGAAAGGAGTTGTGACGCTTTTATGGAATATGGATCAATATGTACAGCATCAACGCCGTTTCAACACTAATTTAATCAAAAGAATGAGCACTGCAATTCGATGCCAGGATTTTTTTTCCTGAATGGCTATGCTGTCACCTTTACTCTTTGACATTTATATTACTGATATGGTGCATGGTCTGGGTAAGGGCATTAATGTTAATGATGTGCTGATTTGTTTGCTCCTTTATGCAGATGACGTTGTGCTTTTGGCCAAGAATGAGAAGGATATACAGTCAATGCTTGATGTAGTGCACAAGTGGTGTTACATGTATATATTTTTGATTTTGTATTTTTCCTCAATAACTTCTATTTCTATTTCTTTTTCTCTTTTTTCTTTAATTAAACGGGATAAACATGTTCTTTTGGATGTATTTTGTGGTGATAGTATGTTCAGGTGAGATGCCTACATCCCGTTACGAATGTGTTTGGCGTCTGCCCTTTATACTTGCTCTTTATTCTCTCTACCCCTCCTAATTAAAACGTTACGGTGCACAACACAGTACTTATTGCATAGTCACACGCCTGTGCACCACCCAAAATACTAGTAAGCAGTACTCTCTGTCTAACCGTATATATATATATATATATATGAAAGGTTTGTTTTCAAACTTCACTCTACTTCTGCGCCGTGCATCAGTAGAGTGGGTTTTATAACGCTTGTACATTCGGTCGAGAAACAAGTTTTCTTTCGTTCAACGTTAAGGTAACTTCTTCGACTTAACTTCCTGATAACATTTTGATTTCCTTTTTTATGTACAGACACAGATGTGTCTGTACATATAGCCGTCACCTGCGTCTGTCGTCGTCGCCGTCGTCGTCGCCGTCGTGCACTTTCACCGATAACACGATAAGTGAAAAACCATTTTACCTTTTGGCTTGAAACTTACAGAACTGATGAATATTCATAATAAGCAGGTCAAGTTCGAAAATCAGCATGATCGGGTCACTTTTAGGGAATTTATGCTGTTTTTTCACTTTTTTCAGCATATATGCAGCACCGATAACACGATAAGTGGAAAACCATTTTACTTTTTGGCTTGTCTTATACGCTATCTAGGTATTTCGTTCAGGTTTTAGCATTATCTCCGTATTATTTTTGTTACTTCAGGCCATTTTCTTTGCACTATTTGTGTTTGCACCCAGTTTTCATGTTTTCAATTAAGTTTACGTTATACTTTTGATTCTGTTACTTATATCATTCTACTTTTCTTTCAGTCTTTACTCTTTACGTTTGATTTGGGAATGAAGACCAAAAGAAAAAAATCAGTCAGTCTTCAGATTATTCTCGACTAAGTGCAGTTATACTTGCTTATATTTCATGACATCTGTTGTAAAAATAATGCAACTTAAAACATTCCCATAAAAAAATTAAAGTAAAAAGATTAAAATAAAAATAATTTAATTAAATTAACAGCTCAGCACGCAAGAATGAATTATATTTAACCTTGCCGTAGTGTACAGGTCACGGATCAGAACTTGGTACTTCTATCAATTAATGTTTCCATTTGTCTTCCTCCGTTGCACCACCAAACCATGTAATTAAAGCAAACAGTAAAATTCCTTATCGGAGCTCTGTAAAACTTTATTAAAATACTTATCGTGCTACCAAAACTCTTAAGCTTCTTTACAAATAATTATAATACTGGAGATTAAATACGTACGACATCTAATGCCCCTATTTCACACAGACCACGAATCCCACGAATGGCCAGGAATTGCTAAATTTCAGGATTCGTGGTTGAATCGTAATCAGTTCGTGAAGTTCTTAACAGATTCGTATATAATCGTAGTCAGTTCTTGCAATTCTTGATCAATCGGGAATTCATGGCAAAAATTTTGAGCTGTTCAAAATTTTGGCCACGAACTCCCGATTCCAAAAAATAGTGAAAAATAGTGAATTTCTGGACAATATTCGTGCGATTCCAGCCGAATCCCACGAATATTCGTAACACTATCGCACCTGTATCGTAACTGAATCGTAGAGCGTGTCGAATTTGACCACAATTCCTGGCGATTCGTGAGATTCGTGGTCTGTGTGAAATAGGGGCATTAACAGTTACTGTCCACTAGGAACCACTAAGCGGCAGATATATTACATTGCTAGTTACATGCAGGCACTTAATAATAGCACTAAATAACGTCAACAGCATTGCATGACTTAATGCAAGGGGAGGACATCTGGGATGAACTTAGGTTCGTCCTTGTCCTCTCCATAGAGAATCTTCCTCACTTTGGGCTGATTTCTCCAACGCAAAATCCGCTTAATGGCCGGATGGGACGTGCCGAATACAGTGGTTATGAACTCCGTAGAAACTCTGTACTCCATATTTCCCTTCCGCCTCGCCATTCCATTAATGAATGAATACATCGCCGGTTTTTTAAAAGTTTGTAACAAAGAAACGTTGCCAATGTTCATGGTATCAACTATTATGTCCTTAATAAACCATGTGCGCATATAATCTCGCGGTAATGTGAAATCACCGGAAGCTGGGTACGCTCCCTTCACCTTATTCTTCCAATGTGGTCTAGGGTTTATCCTATATACGGTGTGGGTGTACATACGGTATGAATTATAAAACATTGCAGAAACATGAATGACAAACCATTGTGGAAACCACCATGACAAGTGATCTAAATCCTCTACGAGTGGCAGCATGAAAGAAATGGTGTGGCGATGGTACGCGTTGATCATTGCATCAAAGTTGTAAGCTATGCCAACTGTATCAGTTGGTTTAGTCTTCATATTCGTGGGTCTTGGGTAGCCCACCGCCGGCAGAAAATCCAGTAAAAAGAGTTCAAAACGATCATAAGAGTTTTCCGGTAAAACTGCCTCAAAACTTGTGTTCTGAACAGTTTCGACTATCACATCGTCATCGAGAAATACGTAGTATAGATAGCCCCCATCTTTTTTCTCGGACGCACGGTCTACCGCTTCCTTCAGTAGTCGGTTACGACCCTCAGCTAAGGTGCTATTGGGAAAGTAAATATCCCCCGATTGGTCCGTGTACGTCAGCCATATTATTTCCCGATTCGGTGTTGCTATGAGATTTTTTACAGGGTGAACAGACGCACCTTGAATAAGGTAAGCAAATTGTGGCGAATCTCTTGGTTTGGTGGTAGAGGCTGTTCTCACAATTGTGAACGCATTGTATTCACTCTTCCTTGGCGTCTTTTTGGTGGTCGAGGGTGACCACAGGAAGTTTATGAACAACGTAACCAAAAGCCCTCCAGCAATAAGAAGCCAGAAATTGTAGGTCGTTTTCATTGCTAAAACTGATTGCCAATCAATGAATGTTTTCAATTTTTAAAGGAAAATCCCGCACACTCTTTGGTTTCTCAGTCTCAACGGAAAATCTTGGAAGTTGTCAAAATCAGCGCAAATTTACTCCCGTGCAGCACCAGCTAATAAAACAGCCATTTTTGCCGTCCTCCAAGCAAATAAACACCTTAATTCCCTCTAAAAAGTTACATACTAACCTCAAATTTCACATAAGGTTCTATGATCCACACTTCCCTCCAAGCAGCAAACTACTGACCTTGAACTGGTTTGGTTAGTAAAATATCATGTGACACAAATCATGTGACATGCGGATTGGGCCTTCAAATGATACATTTCTTAAGTTCAGTGTGATCACAAATAAGGTTTTCAGTTTATTGGGGCAATGGTTGCATGAAATAATGAAAATATAACTTAAATTTAATACCGAAGCACCAATTATGTCTCTCGTTTTGCGAGAGTTCGCCTGACCTATTTTCATTGGAAATCCCGCAATTTTATCACGAGGGTGGACAGGTGGAGTGAATTGTGTGGTTAGTTTCGAATTGCACCAAAACTTGCAGAAATTTCTGACTCACATATGTAAACTATATTTGAAGATTTTAATGAGGTGGGTATAGATTTTCAACAGAAGTCAGAAGTTATACTTTATACGTTTTTTCGTCAAAAGTGTATGCCTTCCCCCCAACTTCAAGATCAAGATTACATGTATACATAAGGTAAATATCTAAGTTGCAAGTTATAGTATACAATGTATCATACATATAGTTTTGTTAATAGGGGGTGTTTTTCATTCTGCACTGTGTGACCTAGCTACCCCCAACTCATTTACATTAGTTTTAAGTCATTAGATTTACTTAATTTTCATTTGGCAAGTCTGAATAATGATCGATACGAAAGCAGTTTACCAGCGCGAGCACCTGTCAAGACTCATTTGATAAGTATTCGGGATACATCTTTAATCTTCAATTAGGGCCTATACACTTTTAATTGTTTTACAGCTATATCACCGATAGGCCTACTCCCCCGCACCGGTAGCCTACATCCCCGCACCAATGCTCCCCCGCACCGATACTCCCCCGCACCGACACTCCCCTGCAGTATCGATGCGGGGAAGCAATGATGTAGGGGAGTATCGGTGTGGGGGAGTAACGGTGCGCCTACATCGGCAATTTTACTGGGGATGTATCGATGCGGGGATCTGTCGGTGTGGGATCTATCGATGCGCATAATACATAAAAATTTACTAAGGGGAGCGGGGGAGTAGGCCTATCGATGCGGGGGAGTAGGCCTTACGTAGGCCTACCATTAAATATGTGGATGGGTGGTGGTCTTCCGTAGTAGGCTAAGTCTTGATACATGTTCTCAATTTATGTAAATGAAAATGCTTATCTTTAACCATGGTCCCTAATAATTTATGTTGTAGGCCTATACTAGTGGTAATTTTTTTTTTTCATTGCAGGAGAAAACGAAGAGTTTCAAGCAAGTAGGCATAACAGGGAAAATTGGTGCTACATGATTTAAAAGTGATCATGACGATATCAAATAACCTTTCAGATATTGTTGCTTATATAATTGTTTCCATATCTCTGTTGATAGAGATATAAAAGATATTTTACTGAGTATTTGGACAGGACTAATGCCACTAAAGGCACAAATATAGATTTGATGGCCAATGCATGACGTCAAATCTTGAATTCTTTTTCGTAAGAAGAATTTCGTTGGTCTTAACTGAGATCCGGTTGCGCGCGCAGGGCACTTTAGGTTGCACGCTAGTTGAAGCAAGGAGTCTTGGTGCAATACTCCTTGGTTGAAGGGCGAATTTGTCTAGTGGCGCTGATCTTTTTCACCGAAACGTGGTTTTGGGTGATTTTTATTGTGCACGTGGTGCATGCTATATCGTTATAGACAGTGGTCTTGCCGTTTGCAACGGTATTTGGCGCAATTTCAGTCAGGTTTCGTCGTCTGCTTCTGGACACGTGGTGTCATGGCGGACGAAACTACATGTAGTACCATTACTAAAAATGGACCTGAACACGTGAGTGATGGCAGGAAGGGTAAAGGGAAGTCGGCTTCCAAAAACCCTAAGTCTGTGGAGAAATCCTCGTCAGAGGATAATATTATGTCATTACTTGTATCTTTAAAAGCCTCTGTGGACGCTCAGGACGGCAGGTTAGAGAACATCGTCAGCCGTATTGATAATATGGAGGCGCAATATTCTCAGTATGACGACGAAGTTTACGTCGATAATGAATGTGTTGAGTCGGTGGAGGCAGGCACAACGGGTGAAAAAAGGAAGTTGGACTCGTATCTTCCCGACACGGAAGACAACCTGTTTAAGCACATGGCCAAGAAGTTTAACATGTCGGAGGAAATGGCCGACAACGTGGATGATGTGCTGGCCAAAACTGTGAACGATCTTTTTATGAATGGCCTGGACGAACAACATTTAAACGAGTTGATTAAACAGAACCACAGGCCAGGTAACTGTGATTACCTGCAAGTCGTGAAAACCAACCAGTTGATATGGGACCAGGTCCCAGGTTGGACCAAAGCAAACGATAGGAAAATGCAAAACATAGCACATACTTTGGTTAAAGGTGCAAACATTTTAGTTAAAACTGTAAACCAGATGGCCTTATACGAAAGGAATCCAGAAAAGGACACGAGTGATCATATTGGCAGCATGATCGAAAACTGCAACGATGTCCTAGCACTCATGGGACATATGAACAGGAAGATAAATATGACAAGGAAAGATTTTTTGAAACCGCAATTGAGCGGAGAATATGCTCACCTCTGCAGTCATGAGCTGACTTACAGCCAAAAATTTTTATTTGGAGACGATCTTCCCAAAATGGCAAGGGATATAGAGGATTGCTCAAAAATCAAACATAAATTGTTTGACAGATCTCTCAGAGGACGTAGAGGACGTGGTGCCAGAGGCCGTGGATCTGTGTACAGAGGTGTTAATCGACCTGCTGGAGGGGGAAGACCCAGAGTGTGGCAGGATGATCCTGGAGCAGGGCCTTCTTTTGCAAAAAACTATGTACGCAGGGGACAGAGGAATCTGCCCAAGCAATAAATGAGGTAAATAATTATTTTGAAGCAGGTAGATTGGCTGACTTTATTGATCAATGGAAACTGATTACAAGTGACCTATTTATTCTTGACATTGTAAAGCATTGTCATATTAATCTAGATTTCAACGGTGGGATTCCCGCCATTGTGAAATCAAATTGCAAGTTTAATAGGTTAGAAATGTCCATTATTGACATAGAAATTAAAAAATTATTGGACATGAAAGTGATTATTCCTGTGAATAGTGAAGCAGGCCAAATTTTATCACCGATTTTTTTGAGACAAAAAGAAAATGGTGAATACAGATTAATTCTGAATCTAAAGAAATTAAATCGGTTCATTCCATATCAGCATTTTAAGATGGAAACCTTTGAGAAAACCCTACCATTGATAACCAAAAATGTAAAAATGGGGTCTGTCGATATCCGTCATGCTTATTATTCAATTAAACTTGCAGATGAACAGCAAAATTTTTTTAGATTCCAGTGGAGGGATAAAATCTACCAATATACCTGCTTACCCAATGGGGTCAGTGAAGGCCCGCGATTGTTTACAAAACTTCTTAAACCAGTTTTTGGGAAACTGAGAAGTTTAGGTTATGTTAGTTCAGGGTACATTGATGACAGTTTAATAATTGGCAGTGATGATTTAGAATGTACGGAGAACTTAAATGCAACAGTTACACTTCTGTCCAAATTGGGTTTCATCATAAATGAAGACAAATCAGTTTTGAGACCAACAAGCAAGTTAAAATTTTTGGGAAATGTTATTGATTCTGACAAAATGATAGTAACACTGCCACTTGACAGGCAGGAGAAAATAATTTCTGCATGCGAAGAGTTGTATAATGTTTCAAAGGCACCTATTAGACAAGTGGCGAGAGTCATTGGGTTGTTAGTAGCAAGTTTTTCAGCTGTGGATTATGGCAAACTGTACTATAGGAAGTTAGAAAGAGCAAAGATTAAGGCTTTACAAGAATCGAAGGGTAACTATGATGCACCCATGATAATATCAAACAGTATGAGGTCAGATTTAATTTGGTGGATTGTCAACTTGAAATCCCAGCATAGGGTTATTGCTAGACCAAACCCCTCAGAGACTTTACATACAGACGCATCCACTTTAGGTTGGGGTGCAAGTTATAAAAACAATAATATTGGAGGTAGATGGACGGATGTAGAGGGTAAATTGCCTATTAATGTATTAGAATTAATGGCCATTTTGAATGCACTCAAGTCCCTCAAACGTGATCTTAAGTCAAAGCATATTAAGGTGATGTCAGATAACACTACGGCAGTGTCATACATTAACAACATGGGAGGCACAGTTTCTGAAAACTGTAATAAAGTAGCATGTGACATATGGATTTGGTGTATATCACATGATGTCTGGTTAACATGTACACATATAGCTGGCAAAAATAATGAGGCAGCAGATAAGGCTTCCAGAGAATTCAAGGATGATCTTGAATGGAAATTAGACAGCAAGATTTTTCATAAGATATGTAATTTTTGGGGAATCCCAGATATAGACTGCTTTGCATCTAGAATAAATGCTCAAGTAGAAACATATTGTTCATGGAAGCCTGATCCAAACTGCTCTTTTGTTGATGCTTTTACCATTGACTGGGAAACTTTTAACTCAGTTTATTTGTTTCCACCTTTTAGCTTACTGGGAAACTGTGTGCGGAAAGTCAGACAGGACAGAGCCAAGGGAATCATTGTAGCACCAATGTGGCCCACACAAGCATGGTTTCCGAGACTGATGGAATTGTTGGTGGAGAAACCAGTCATAATACAGAAAAAGAAGAATCTTTTAAGACTTCCTCACCTGCAGTTGAAACACCCTTTGGAAGGGAAATTAAGACTGATTGCTTGCAAAGTGTCAGGAATAGTTTCAGAGAACGAGGATTTTCAGAGGACTCTACCAAAATACTTATGTTGTCTTGGAAAACAGGGACACAAAAACAATATAACACACACATTAACAGGTGGTTTCAGTACTGTAGTAAAAGGACGATTACTCCACTTTCGCCAACTTTGGAAGCAGTAATCGAGTTTTTAACTGAACAATTTAATAAAGGTTTGGGTTATGAGAGTTTGAACACTGCACGTGGAGCTCTCTCAGCTTTAGGAATAAACTTTGATGGATTCAGAATTGGAAATCACCCATTAATTATCAGATACATGAAGGGTGTGTTTGCAGCCAGACCATCACAACCCAGATACACAGAGGTGTGGGATGTTGAAAGAGTATTGACATATTTGAGGAAACTTTCTCCTGTTAAGCATATAACTCTCAAAGATTTGACATTAAAGCTAGTGATGCTCATGGCTCTGACTCAAGCTGCACGTACACAAACTTTGCAGTTGTTAAGTTTTCAAGGTTATAAAAAATTGAGAACTGAGTTTTTGTTCAAGTTAGATGGTTCTTTAAAACAAAATAGGCCAGGTTATAATGTTGTTTCAGTATCTTTTAAGGCCTACCCTCCAGACAGGAGGCTTTGTGTGTATACTGTATTGAAGGAATATTTGTTTCGCACGAAAGTCATGAGAAATGACAAGAACTGTGCACGTTTGTTAATAAGTTACATGAAACCACATCATAATGTCGCAAGAGACACAGTAGCAAGATGGATAAAAACTGTTATGAGTAGAGCTGGTATAGACACTTATACATTTAGCTCTCACAGTGTTAGAGCTGCAGCTACCTCTAAGGCAAAAGCCTCTGCAGTACCTATTTCAGTCATTATTGACAAAGCTGGTTGGTCTAAGAAAAGTACTTTTGCGAAGTTCTATGACAAGCGCATTGTAAGTAATCAAGACAGATTCCAGGATGGAGTTCTGGGTAAATAAAGGATCTTTTGAAATGAATGAAATGTTTGTCACATCAAGCTTTAAAGTCTCAGTTAAGACCAACGAAATTCTTCTTACGAAAAAGAATTTAAAAAATTAAACGAGACTTACCTTGGTTAAGTCGAAGTTTGATTTCAATTCTTTGAGTAAAGAATTGAGGGAGGGCTTAACTGCCACCCTCCCACCCAACTTTGGGTTACAGCTCATTGCTTGTATTATAGAGGAAGAGAGCTGTGGGGAATTAATGTAATTAATTCCATGTGGTTAATGTGACAAACACTTTGAAAAGTGCCCTGCGCGCGCAACCGGATCTCAGTTAAGCCCTCCCTCAATTCTTTACTCAAAGAATTGAAATCAAACTTCGACTTAACCAAGGTAAGTCTCGTTTAATTTTTTAAATTTTATGTGATCTTCCTACAAAAACAGTTGAAGCATTTGTTTACAAGGATAGATTTGAATAAAATTTTAGCCACACACAGGCTCTGGAATTTCCCGCACACACTCTAGTTTGCAAATTATAATGAAAGTTACGATGTTGTCAAGGAAAAATGTCACCGTGACGTGTGAGTTTGGGTTAAAGAAAAAACGTAAGAAATCCCTACGCCGTGACAGTAGGCCCTATGTGTCCTACTGATTAAAAATAGGCTACTTTGTCATTTTCCAGGAAAGCATCATTTACCTTATGTATGCTACTTTGTCATGTCAAAAACTTTCGAAGTGCATTCCAAGTGGAAATTTATCGAATGGCATTTGAACAGTATTCTAACTGCACTAGGGCCTATGACTGCATTCTAAATATTCTCACGGCATTCCGACAGCATTCGAAACATTCTGATAACATTAGAGGAATATTCGAACTGACAAGTTACTTAAAGCCCCCGTCAAACTTATTCGAAATCAGTAGGAATCAAGCCGGAATTACTAAATTTAAAAATTCGTGCCATATTCCAGCGGGAATTAATAATTATCATAAAATATTACGGCTTTGTAAGAATGCCTCTGGAATACTAAGAATGCACATCGAACCCGCCTGGAATGATTCTTGCACATTTCAGGTATATTACCTCTCAAATGCAGCTCAAATGTAGTTGGAATACTGTAGGGATATTGCGATAAATTTCCTCTTGAAATGCACTTCAAAAGTTTTTGACATGACAAAAACATTCGAGCCGGCCACAAGAATGGGTAAAAATATTTGGAATGCACTCAGAATTTTTAGAATGTTTTTAGAATGCTATTCGAATATCCTGGAATGCAAAAAAAAAAAATTGTATTTCCGACGCCATTCTTAATCATTCCGCCTTAGTGTGACGGGGATTTTATACTCCGCCAGAATGTTTCGGATGAGCTGAAATATTAATTTTGCCAGCAATCGAACTACACTAGTGCGCCGTTCAAAGTATATTCTTAATATTGTTACTGCCTTCTTACAGCATTATAAATATTCCAACTACATTCAAACTGCTTTTGAGAGCTACACAGTCGAAAATGCACTCATCATTCCAGGCGAATTCAAGCGCATTCTGAGTATTCCAACGGTACTCTTACAATAATTAAGGTCAATGTGAAAATTTCCCCCCGAATGTGGTTCGAATTTTAAAAATTCTTCGTTCGGGCTCATTCTTCTTCATTCCTGCTAATTCCGAATAAGTGTGACGGGGGTCTTAGGTATCACCATACATTGACCTAAACACTCCTACTCACTCATACAGACACTTATTGTAAATGCCAGCGATTTATGTCATTCTCTAATTTTTATTTGCATTCTATTTTTGAATAATTTTAAATTTTCTTTTGTTTTTTACACGGAAAACATTTTCTGGTCTCTTCCTCTATCTCTCTCCCGTCTCTTTCTTTTTTCCCCTCTCTCTTTCTCACTCTTTTCCGTTTCTCATTCCCTTCTAATCGAAACTACACAGTATACACAGCACAGTACAAACTGCATAGTTATATGCCACTGCTCTATCCTAAATAAACAGTACTCTTTCTATCACACCGTATATAAGGTTTGCTTTCTTCCCTTTTTTGTCACTCTACTTCTACATTGTGTAGGGCCTATCGGTAAAGGGGGGTCATTTAACCCTTGTGCAGTAACGTTCAACGTAAACGAAACGTTAACGTTTCTGTTTTTCCTACTTCATATACGCTATCTAGGTATTTCGTTTAGATTTCAGATTTTTTCGTTTTATTTTCATTAATTTAAGCTATTTTCTTTGTGTTTGCACTCAGTTTTCATTATTTTCAAGTTAACGTTTTTCTTTTGATTCATTTACTAACTTCGTTTCATCTTTTCTTTTAGGCTTTGCATTTGATTTGGGAATGAAGAACAAAAAATCCAATCAGTCTTCAGATTATTCTCGACTAAGTGCAGCTACACCTATCAATATTTCAGTTATTATATTAAGGTAGTCACTAAAAACTTTTTATCCTACTCATTCTACATCTCATTCTCATTCTCATGACATCGGTTGTAAAAAGAATGGAACATAAAAACAGTCTATATGCCGTTCTCCTATTGCTTAAAAGGGTTATGTCAGTTTTTGGGCAAATTTGGGGTGGGGATGGGGGGATGCAACTGGGGATGCAACTGCTAGCACCTCTTTCGTTCCGCGTATACTGGTCTCACTAAATTGCTATCAACTTAACCGGCTTAAATGTCTGTCACGCCTAGTAAAGCTGTTAGGGGGTTATTATCTTTACCCTCTAGTTGATTCGGTAGGCGTGACAGACATTTAATCGGTTAAGTTGACAGCAATATAGAGAGACTCCCCAGGGAGTTAGACCGATCCAGATGGCTCGATCTAGACATGGGAACCCAGTCTTACAGTAGGATTCCATGTGTTCAACTTAAAAAAAAAAAACAATTCACATTGCATATGTAGAATTCACCTGGATGGGTACCCCTTGAATCTCTATGCCGCGATATTTCTACGTGTCGCTTTAGTAATGTAGCTGATTAACCACAAGAAAACACTGATATGTTGCCAATTTAAACAATGTTTTCCTCAATTAATTTGCAATTGCAATTTGCAATTTTGTCGTACTGTATATGGTGTTTTTTTTAATCTAATTTGCCCGTTCGTTGCGGCATCGTCGTAGCTGCATCGACGTCGTTCACTAACCACTAATCTCGGTAACGTTTTAAAGTAGATATCAGAAAAGATAATAATGCTTATGAATAACCTTCCCGTGTTTTTCTATAACTCATGATACATAAAACTCAAGAAAATAGTGGTATACGTTTCCCATTTTTATGGCATTTAAAACTAATTACTAACACATTCCGACTCTCAACTTCTTTGTTTAACAGTTGGATTTTATCTCCTCCCGTTGTGGTTCTACCTTGGTCTCGTAGCGACGCGAGCCAATACACAGTGAACAAAATATGAATTATCGCATTTCTGCCACGCGAAGTAGGAAAACCAGGTGATTTTGCACCCGCACAATACATGTAGGGCATTGATCAATATGACCTGAAGAGGACAACGACCTGTAAAATGTGGATGCATAGATCGATATATTTGCAACGAAAGCTGTACAGCAGTGGTTTGTACAGATCGCTGCATCACGATAATTGATCTTGCGTTTTTAGTTTCTGAAAAACAAGCAAAACACCTTACCATTTTGCCAGTGATTGACTTAAATAAACTAACTGTATTAAGTTTACTACCTTATAATGTGACTTTTCCCGTATCTGTAAGAGAATACCCACCTTTGTCAACCGAACGCTACATTAATTTTCAGCTGAATGCTGGAAGATTACCCCGGTCACGATGAATCTGAGCGAAATACCATGTTGCTAACTGGTTGTGTTTGTCCAAAACTAACGATAACGACTCAAACGAAACGAATTTTTTTAAAAATTAAAAAGACACACCCTATATTTCTCTGTTAACACCCTATTTCAAAACTAATAACTCTATCTTGGGGAACTCTCTGTCACGTTACACCGGCACTCACCTTTTTATTATACAGTTAAATTCTATTCCTCTCCGTCGTAAGTCTGCCTTTTCCTTGTAGCTCTGCGCTGAAACAGAAGGTGAACAAAATATAAACTTTCGTGCTACTGCCAGGCTGTAGAGTTGGAATTTCACGTGGTTTGCATCGACCTTTATACAGTGTATGCATGCCTTTGCGCAGTATGACCTAGACAGGACAAAGAGATTTTTTATTACTTGCATGAATCATAGCGTTCAAACATTTACAACTCTCACCCCGTTCGCTCTTGCTGGCACAAAAGGTTAATAATGCACGGTCAACTGAATCGGAATAGTGTAAATATTATTGTTCGGAGTTACCCTAACGATGTTTTACCTGTGGCCGAACGTGTTATTTTCTTATATTTAAACAAGACGGAACAAACATGTTACTAAATTCATGAATACAAAACCACTGGTCGTCGTCATTTGGTGTTTTTTTAACAAAGTTTTCTTATTCCTCAACCTGCTATGATCAAATCATTGGGATTAACGCTATAGCAAACGCCTGTCTTGGGTCCTACTCCCCAGGTATATGTAGTAGCCGGGACTTGTGTAAGTTGTCACTGTATAATGTTACTCTTATGACTGATGACTTCTCTATCCTCATGCACACACACACACACACACGCACGCACGCACGCACGCACGCACTTCACCTGAAGGGCACAGGAGATAGTGGGGGAAAGACAAATATCGTTAAGGCTACGAAATACACATTTCTCACAACTATAGATGAGATATAAGATTTTTTGTATATTTTCTATTTTTATTCATCGATTTATACTTCGTTTTATTTTCTTTTATCCTGTATAAATTTTATTATTCTTTTAACTTCTTTCTTCCGCTAAGGGGAATAAACATGTATGCTGTAAATTGGGATGTTTTCTCTGTGAAACTCGTACTAGTTAAAGAAGGACGGAAGTACATACGTTTTTTTATGTAGTCCGACTGAGTAATTTTTTAATATTCGAGTCCCGGGAATCCAGTTTCCAAGCGATAGCCTGATGCGGTGTAATTGACGATTATGCAAAACAACTCACCTGAACGCGACTGCATAACACTCGCTGAAACGGAAATGACGTAAGCTATTTGGTATACTCGTTTCAACGCCATGCTGCTGAATAGTTTGGAAGCTTGAAGCAGGTTGTGTTTCTCATCATTCTAACTGAAACAAGTTGAAGAGAGGCAAAGGACGCTATTGTGTGGTGCATGGAGGCAACAGTACTATCGTATATACTTGTTGACAAAGATAACCCACATAGCAAGACCATGGATATGAGGATAGATATGAATATGGACCTCAATACCGCCCCCTACCCGCCCTGACAGCAGAGACAAACGCGTTTTGCCCCTCAGAATACACGTGTCATTGACCTTGCTTTACACGGGGCAGCAATATCTAAATATATCCTTATTCACAATAAACACAGGTTACTTAACACAGCTTGAATCGTGAATTTCTGATAAATAAATGAGGGTATTAAAAATATAATTAACCGGGCTTTGCTAAATATAACGATCTTTGCATTTCCTCTAGTAAAGATAAAACGGTATCACTCGGCAGATGGAAGGCATAAATCCTTGTGTGAAAATGTGGCTCAAAGTTGTATCCTTTAGCTTAACACTACTTGCTTATGCGAACGTTCCCTTAAATAATCTGCATACATTATAAATCCGGTATCCGGTATTGCTATTTTCCTCCACCTGCTGCCTTATAATGGACTGCAGCAATGGATGTTTTCCATGAACGATTTGAGATATGAATGTTCCCTTATTATTGAATACCATCTTTGAAACAGTTCATGATTAAATCTATTTAAATAAACATACGTTCTCTTCCACATATAATTCTAGTCAAATGCAGACTGAAAATGCTATAAATAATACGGGCGATCCCAAGGACTGTAAAACCATGAAATCGGCAAACGCACTTAAAAGTGTCTGGATCTTTATAAAATTATAACTTCGCAAAAGCGCACAGCAATATGAAAGACGATGTCCTTTCACAATTGCCAAATTGTGTGGTATACATGCACCACGACTTCGGTGCAGTTTGAGCCAGTCACCATGCATACGGCACAGTAGATCCACATTTATCCCGTGGCATACTGTACGTCCCTTAAATCATTATGTACACAAGAGGTACTTAAACATCAAACTTGAGATGTGTGCACATTTTGATTCGCCTTTGTAACTTCCGAGTAAGGCGGTGGAGACGAAGAATAGACGTCTACGTAGGGCGGGGGCTCGTCGCGTCTTTGGTAAGGCGGAGGTGCAGAGGGAACTGTCACGCCGGACACGGCATCGTTATTACTGGTCGACTGCGTCCTTCCAGCCATTCGGTTATCAGTGAAAGTGTTTTGAGCATTATGTTCATAGTCTATGGAAGTGCTGTCTGAGTTACCTGAAATACATAAGCACGGATTAAATAAGTGCGTGTAAGTGGGAGTCATCTGATAAAGTTATGAATGACGACTTTTTAATCCGAATAAAGCGAATTTGCTATAGCATAAATGCTTTAAGAATTAGAGAGACAGAGATCAAAAGTTGAGTTTGATTGACAAAAATCGTTCAAAATTACAATGGAATCCAGAAATATTCTAACAACAACCTTGAAAACGGGGTCAGAAAAAAAAAATATTGGTGGACCATAGATGTATGCTATGTCCAAGAAAGGACTTTCAGATACACGTATAGAAGATGCAACTGAAATCTGTTCCATGCGGTATATTCCATCCCTGCTCCTTAACCATTGTGTCTACCTTAATCGCCTTGGATAGCAAGGACTACGTGGATGTACATGTAGCAGGAGGGGGGGGGGGTGACAGTTTTGGCAATGCCTAGATACTAAGCATAGGACAGAGTGACTCTGGTTTTCAGAATGCACCCAAGCGCGTGAATTACCCAGGGGTTGAATCATTTCTATTCAACAATTCTTCATAATAAACATCGTTAAATAAGGGATGGCTGATGACTGATTAAACTGAATAAAAACTGCTCAAAACGAAACGATACACAACAGCATATATAGGTAATGCTTTGATAAAAGGCACTTCTCGTTAGGTGTTTACATAGATTGCTGGGACCTGTTCATATAGATACTAGTAGTTCTGAAACTGAGAGAGAGAGAGAGAGAGAGAGAGCGAATGGTTTACCTGCAGCCAGCAATAACCTCCTCCTCTCTGCAGGCGTTATCCCTCTAGTTCTGCCACGTTTGTAGCCAGCCCAGCAGCAGTAGGCCGCAAGCATAAGAACCACAAACGCGATGCAAGCGCCACCTACCGGACTACGGATGAACTCCAAGACTGCAAACAGAAACGTGTGATGTTCAAGATTTTCAACCATTTGTGGAGATCGTTCCAGCATGTGTATCCCACATGATGCTTGTTACGCCTAGACGACCTAAATCTTGAAAAAATGTATTGTTTTCCCTTCACTGTATTCCCATTTTCAAAATATATTTCACATTGCTACACATCTACAGTTATACATGTACTGAGTTGTCCTGCCGTCATGAAATAAACACCGAATTTACGTCATTACCAAAAAACAAACCAACGGTCGAGGCATCAGAAGGACTGCCCACAATTAGAAATTTCCGACAAAAACCTACTGTAGTGTCAACTGACCCTTGGATGCCGCCAAATGTAACAGAGACATGCTGTTTTGTGACTGATTGCAAAAATGCCCTTACTGTTATCCATGGACCCAGCCAGGTAAACGGCAATCACATCAAGCCTCGGGAGTAGATATCGCTCACACGCTACCAAGCTCGGGAGACACAGGTGAAAACTGCTCACTCACATAGCAGGTGTTCACGTGTGCAGCGTTTACAGAGGCAATAGCTTATTGCTTGAACCGGAGAACGGAGAACGTTGCCAGGAAATAGTCTACTGAGCGTGTATGTACTATGTGTGTAGCCCCGGGTCCACCAATTAGGCCAGGCACGCTTGAATGTGCCCACCGTTCCCCTCTGCCTCGATGTTGATATACAATATTCGTTGTTGGTGAGCTGTACTCGGGCCAATGTCAATTGTGACTGCAGCAATGTTCATATACCGGTATTTTGAACAATCGCATGATAAGCAAAGTGTGCCTATATATGCCGCCGTCCCATCAACCCAATTGATACCTTATCTGATGACGCATTGTACACGTTATCAGCGAACGCAGGGATGTCCTGGGTCACACATTGTTCAGCTGAATGTCTTTGTGTCCCTACATGTCAGTTACTTAAATTATGTGATCTCTGTCTATGGACATGTTGCTTAATTGCGGCTGTACCCCCCCCCCCCCCTGTACCCCTCCCCCCCCCCCGGTCCGGTGAACACACGTTCTCACTTGTAACAATCGAAGCTGGATTTCAATGCAACAGCACTGTCATTACACAATGCAATCCGCACCCACTCTTAAGGTCGGACTGAGTGCACATATTGTGCCTTTTTTTCTACACAGTAAGTTCGATCTTTGGATACTATTTGAATACTTTCAGCGAGCATGATAATGGTGGCTCCCTGGGGTGGGTCGTTATCGGGAGCCCCACCCCCTCAGCAAGGGTAGTTCGTGATAGCCTGCAACACCTCTGAGACTTGGTTCCCATAAACCTATCGTACTAGCAGGATCGATCTAACTCCACGGGGATTCTCGTTAAATTACATTCAGTTTAAGCGGCTTATATGTTTATCACGCCCACTGAAGCTCCTAGGGAGTAATTGACTTTTGTGCACACTTAAACTGAATGCAATTTAGTGAGAATCTCATTGGCGATAGATCTGTCCTACTAGTACGCTAGGGTCTGGGAGTAGTCCCAAATATACACAAGTAAACAATAATTTTATATTTTAAAGACAGTTCTTTTTCCGGTTACTGTTTTTCGTCCCGAGTTGTCGGTATATTTTAACATTTTAAAATGTTTTGAATTACATTTCAACGGCACTAAAAATGCTTGTCGACATTTCATACTAAAAAGTTATTAGATTAATCGTTCAAAGTTATGATGTGACTTTTTGTTTTCCTTTTTGTACTACGTGTTGCAATGCTGCACTGGTAGGCCCTACTAATATTTTTGTAACTTAAATATGGTGGCCCGCAGAAGTGTCACTTAGAAGAACATTTAAAAATCATTTTTTGTCATATAAAATTTAGTCATAATTGAAAGTAAAGCGACCTGTCAATATGATAAACTAATCGGTGACATTTATCATGATATTGTCACCGCCTTGTGCTCCAACATGGATTTCAAATAATGTTTATAATCTTTAAGGATTTGTCGCCGAAGTATTTTTAGTGTGTCAGGTACACGGCACACGAGTTGTGAACGATTGCTTTTGTTGTGCAGCTTGTCATCAGGAACTAAATTGCGCTTGTTGCATCAGCGATTGCTCTCAGCTATACAGCATTGGTCAAAAAGGTTATCCCACCCCCATTTCCATGTACTTTTAATTACAAATGATCACCCCACAGCTGTAAATTGTTAGAAATAGTGCTTTTTATTACAGATACCGTGTCTAACATGATTAATGGTTTAAAAAATACAAAATAGTCGTGAAAATATACATATTTTATACCATTTAGTCAAATTTATAAGAGGTACCCCCTCAAATCCACTGTTTCACTGTGACTTCTGCAAGTGTAAAGAAATGTCTATAAAATTGAAAAGACGCCATCAAATGTCCCCAAATTCACAGACAATTAGCATTAGGGTGTACCAATCAAATATGGGATACCAATCAAACCATGCTTTGACCCGTGCTTGTTTTAGAGTTCCAAAGCAGTGGCGGCTTTGGGGGGGGGGGGGGGGGGGTCAGGTGAGTCCTGATTTCCCCTTCGATTTCTGAAACAAATCACACCAATGTTCCCTTTTTGAAATTAGGAATTAAACTAGATAAACCATAGGTCTATACCGCACCAAAGGCACCTTTCGCTCTCTAAAATACCATTTTTCGGGGCCCGCTAAAGGGCCCCTAATCC
The DNA here is from genome assembly GCF_051362555.1 of Lingula anatina. Taxonomy (NCBI): domain Eukaryota; kingdom Metazoa; phylum Brachiopoda; class Lingulata; order Lingulida; family Lingulidae; genus Lingula; species Lingula anatina. The sequence continues at coordinate 13,153,018 of NC_141773.1, read as the reverse complement.
CACGCCAAGTGGGGGAGGGGGAGGGGGGAGGGGGGAGGGGGGGCTTCAAATAATACTGGATCCGCCCCTGCAAAGTAATGTAGCCTAAATTTTAACCGTTATCATATTATTTGTTTACTTAAAACCTGTAATGTTAGTGCAACAGTTAAAGTTTAAAGTTTTGCCCTTTTAAAAGTAATCTTGTTTAGTGAGATTTTACAGGTTATTTTACAGTATGAGAGATTTGCGGACAACACAAGTGCTGTTTGCGGCGTTCAGCTCAATTTTTGGATAATGGAGATGGGGAGGAAAAATGCTATTCATTTAAAAGGTGTGTTAGAAATGAATACAAGTTGTGCTTATTAATTTTGCTAACGGAATACTCTAATGGCTAAAGTGACAAAAATATTTGTTAATGTGTAATATAGCATTTAAATTACGTAGGTCGAAGGTCACATGAGGTCAAATTTGAGGCATTGATAGGAAAACACAATAAAAAAAGATATTTAAGTATTAAATGAAAAATAATGTTTAATGTCTCCTCCATCCCAGTGTACCAAAAACTTTCATAGTCCCATTCATAACAAGAAAGGAGGCAACAAAGAATATCGTTTGTTCGAACTTTGGACAAACAAGGCCGCTTTTATTATATAATCTATATATAAGGAATAAGATGAGAAAATGTTCACCTTTTTATTAGTTTGCTAGATATAATAATATGTCAGCAATAACGCAAAGATATAAATTTGTCGAAACACAAAAGGTATATACAGGTTGGGTATAAGATTCCACGTGTGCCATTGCTGTTTTTTAGCTTTGAATTGAGACAACAGGACCCTGAACACCCAGTTGTTGCAGCACGATAATGCTACTTCACGTACGCCCAATGCAACAGTAAGGCTTCGTTCACATGCAATGTCTATTTTCTAAATTCTATTTTCTATTCGCGGCATGTGTTGTGATCACGGTCTGTGCCCTGAATATCCCGAGGCGTAATTACTGGCAGCGCGAGCCAGTTACTATAAGTTACTATAAGCTCGCGCTGCCAGTAATTACGCGGCGGGATATTCAGGGCACAGACCGTGATCATAAGATAGCGCGAATAGAAAATAGATTTTTAGAAAATAGACATTCCATGTGAACGAAGCCTAAGCTGGTTATATGCGAACCCGATCCAGACACCACCCCCACTTCCCTAGGGCCAGCTCAATCTCTAGATCAGAACCTCGCTGAAGATGTGTAAGTTATACATGTACTCAAATATGGATAAATGAGGGATAACCCCGCATAATCCAAACAATAGTGATCTCATACTACTGTATCTTTGCACAGTTTATGGAACGCCGTCACTCCGCATAAGTTACAGAACTCTTTTGACACGCGTCAAGGGCATCCTCCAAACCAGAGGATATTGTACAAGATACTAAATTCTGGCTTTGATTTTATACTATGGTTAGCTTATTCATTGGTTGTGCAATCAGTAAAATTTTGTGAATGAAATCCTGTTAGAAGTAGAATAAAAACTTTAGTTTATGACATGAATTCCTGAGTCATTTTATGCATTGCACACTTATTTTTGCTTGGGGAGTATAGTTTAAACAAGCAACATCAGTCATTACAGGCCTCTTAAAATGCAACTTTTTACCGTTCTGTCCTACAAAAGGCCGCCTCGTCTGAAAACAAGTCAGGCGGATAATCATGGAGGCAATATTTACTCTAGGAAGCACAGGGGACTACAGGGCTTTGTTCAACTGTGCCGACTTCGCCAAGTGTGCCGACACTCCAGGCGGATAAGGGGTCCAAACTGCTACGCTCGCCGAATACTACCTTATTATCTTTATGAACAGTTGGGGTTTTAGGCATTAAAACGTATACCTAGCAGCAGTCTAGTGTAAGGGGGACTTTCTGTTGTAGCTGTAATGCTCTACTAACGCATTATAGCTATCTCCTAACGCATTATAGCTAGCACATCTATCTACATAACACCAATAGTTGCTTAAACTTTGCTTGGGTGTCCTCTGTTTCCGATATTGAAAGCCTCTCAAATAAAAAAGTGATTGAACATATCCAGTTCCTTTTCGCATCGAGCGTTAAACTTCAGCGATACAGACAGTACATTATGTATGTATTCTATATACGGAAGCCCGGGGTCCCATTAGGTGCTAATAAACGGCTTAGGGTCAGCGTGGTCGGCACAAAATACAATACTGAATAATATTGGGTTTCCAAAATTGTTACTAGAAAATAAGGGGAAAGTGGGGCTATCCCCCCCCTTTTTCAAATAAAATTTGAGATGAAAGGAATACAATATACAACACATGTATTATCTACCAACTGATAATTCTGACAGGTTTAGACTGGGTTCCCATACCTACATCGATCTAACAAGATCGATCCATCTCCGAGGAGCTAAAGCGGCTTAGATGTCTGACACGCCTACTGAAGCTGCTAAACGATAATGAATTACCCCCTTACAGCTTCAGTAGGCGTGACAGACATCTAAGCCGCTTAAGTTAATTGCAATTCAGCGAGAATCCCCTCGGAGATGGATCGATCCACAGTAAGTACGATAGGGTCTGGGAATGGTCCCAGTCGATTTCCCTAGCCTCCATCAGATTCACAGTTGTAACATATGTATATGGCACACGCATACACACACACACACACACACAAACACACACATACACACACACATATATAACTAGCCCCGACGGGACTTTTTGTTAAGCACGTTATTAT